>NW_006399794.1:2546816-2566464 GCF_000299155.1 Elephantulus edwardii
TGTTTGCTGCTCTGTTGAATTTTGCTATTCTTACTGGGGTGAGATGATATCTCCTAGTTGTTTTGATTTGCATCTCTCTTAGCTAATTGCTAAACCTTTTGGTTATCAACCCAATGCTTAAACTGCTATGCTACCAGGGCTCCTAGCAAAGAGCAGGAGATCATTTTATTACAAATTGGGCTTAAGTGTATACACTCAAAAATTTTCCATCCAATGGAAGACGGGAGAGGGAGGGAGCCAGGCTTGGCCTGTGTAGAAAAGCCCTAAAGTCAGGATGGACGAAGGGAGAAGGCCTGATTGGAACTTCCAGTGTGGAATGATGAGTGAGCCAGGGATAACCTTTTCTCTCAGATCTCAGTGTACAAATGATGCCATTGCTGTCCGCGGTCATCATCTGGGGCCTGCAGATCCCTCCCCTTTTCTCAGGAAAGCTGTGTTTGCGAGATGCAGGCTACAGCTCCTTCACTCAGATTGCACAGTGATGTTTGGCACCAGGCTCTACGTTGAGGGCTTGCCTGTGCGCTGTTGTATTCACGTACCTTCTAGGTAACTAACCTGTCTGTTTGCCTGAGACTTTGCAGGTTTTAAAACGGAAAGTTCCATGTCCCAGGAACCCTCAACCCCAGGCAAGGCAGACAGTTGGGCACCGTCATCACACAGGGGTGAATTCTGTGCAGTGGTGACTCCTCACTTCAGGCGAAAGTGCAGAAGCATCACTCCTGATAGCTTCATGTCTTCTACTCTCTGCCCTTCAATGATAACTTTGTCGAAGAATGAGAAAGACCAGAGATGGTTTCACAGTCCTTGCCCTGCTTTCCCTACTCACACAGGCTGCCTCTTCTCACCTTCATTATTCGTTATTTGTTCTGCCTTTGCACTCTCTGTTTTTAGCTGTCTGAGCCTCTCAGGACTTGGAAAGGACACACACACACACACACACACACACACACACGTAAGGGAAAGCTCTAATAAAGCAGTTTGGGCACGAAACATCAGCAGCTGTTTATTTGGCTCAAACAGTAGGAGTCCATATTAATAACCTCATGAGTTATATACCAGGAAGTTAAAAGTAAGCAAAAATCTTACCCGGGACCCACAAATGTGACTGTCTTCCTTTACTGAACTAATCTCTCTTCCTGTTTACTCTGGTGACATCTTCTGTTATCCATGTAGAAGATCAGACAGGACTTTCAGTTGCAGATTTGTTTAGCTGGGCCGGTTAGCGCCCCACGGCTGAGGGGATCTCTGGTTTCTCTTTACAGCAGTTATGATGCTTGATGTTGATGTGGTTCCACCTCAGAGGACCTCAACCAGCAGGACAGGAGGGAAGATGGCATGAGGAAGTGGGAGGGGCAATGGAGAGCCTCTCGACTGGTCTTGCCTTTCACGGGCTTAGAGAAATAAGTCTTGTAAAATTTTGTTCTCTACCTGTCAGTCTCATTTTAATAATAACTGGATCGTCTGATATGCTTTAGGTTCTAATAGAGTATATGGTGGGAAGTATAACATGTAGGAATTATGGCACACACAATCTGACTGTATATATTTGGGCTTGGCTTTTTCTTCCTCTTTCCTTCCCTCACCCCCCCCCCCCCCCTTTACCTGCCTTCTTTCTTTCCTTCATTTCTGTCGGAATCAGGGAATCTGTTTTAGAAGTGGAATGCAGTGGGGAATGGGTCCCAGACTCACTGCTGTTGAGCCAGTTCAGACTCACAGAGATCCTACACTGGTTTCCAAGGCTGAAAATCTTTACAGACGGAGACTATTCCTCTTTCTCTGATGGAGCCACTGGGGAGGGGGGTAGAAGAGATTTTTATCAGTGATTCAAAAATTGGAAAAGGAACTAGTGAGGAAGCCTATAGAAATAGGTTTGAACTAACCTGCAAAAAAGGTAGGGAGAGAAAAGGAATTGATAATTGTAAACATCTATAGTGGGTAAAGAGTTGCACTGTTAACCCAAAGGCAGGCAGTTTGAATCTACCAGCTGCTTTGCTGGAAATAGATGGGCACTTTCCTCCTCTGTAATTTACTGCCTCTGAAAACCATCTGGAAGGTCAGCTATGGGTCAGTTTCAACAACACAGAACAGTAGTTTGTATTAAGTGTCATAGTGGAATTGTAGGTTAAACATTGGGCTACTGACCAAAGTTAACCCATTTCATCGAGGGTCTTCCACTCTTGCACTGCCCCTCCACCCTCTCAAGCATGATGTTTCTCTCCAAGGACTGGTCCCTCCTTGCAATATGCCCCATGTATGTCAGATGAAGCTGCAGAACCCTTGCATCCAAGGAACAGCCTGGTTTCATTCACTCCAGGGTTGACTCAATGACTGGTAATTATAGGGGTGTCAGAGACAATAAAGTTGAGTCAGGATAGAGCAGGGTTGAGAACTGTTGCACATAGGGTCACTATGAGTCACAGGTGACTCAACGACACATAACAACAACAACTAGCCAACTAGTTTGAACCCACCGGCCACTTTATGGGAGAAAGGGGAGGCAGTCTGCCCCCATTAAGATTTATGGCCTAGGACACCCTTGAAGGCAGTTCAGCTGTGTCGGATAGGTTCACTACAAGTTGCAATTAACTAGAAGGCGGTGGTTTTATTGTGTGCTGCATGCTCTGCACGAGTTACTTCATTTTAACCTTGTAAATAACTTTGCTGTTGTTGTTAGACGCTGTTGAGTGTAACTCATAGTAACACTATGAACAGACCTGATACCTGCCCTATCCTGTGCCATCCTCATAATTTCTGACACACATGAGCCCATCGGTGCAGTCACTGTGTCAATCTAACCCCTCGGGCTCTAGGAGAGGAGTTATTACCACCGTTTCTCAGGTAGAGAAACTGACGCACATCAGCAGTAAAATCAACTTGCCCATGCTTGTGCAGCTAAGAAATAATACCCCACTGCCTCAGTAAGGGGCTAGGGGCCTTCTTGTTTTTCTGTTCCGGTGATATGAAACTAGGCAGAAAAGAGCTCGTTCTTTTCTCTTCACAAAAGTGTTGTGGTGAGCCTGGAGGAAAGATCCATGAGAGCGCAGAGTCCCTGGAGTGGGGCTTCAAGTGCCCCGCTTGGCAGCCGCCAGTCCTGGAGCCAGAGGAGGCTGCATGTGCCAGGAGTGGCCTGGGCCCAGGCGGGCCTCGTCAGCCAACTGTATCGCTTTTCCCAGGAAGGGACTTGCAATGAGCAAGGCCATCTCCTCCATGATTCAAATACAGCCTCTTATTTTGTGGGTACCTGAAGCTAAAGGAGCTCTGGTGGCCTAGTGAATAAGGAATTGCGGTGCCAACCCAAATGCATGTGATCCAAATCCATCCACCAACTGCTCTGAGGAAAATAGTTGGGCAATCTCCTCTCTTGTTTCTAAGAACCCACTGGAGGGTCAGACATGAGCTGTTTCTAGCATGGATGACAAGCAACAACAACAAGGAGGCTCAGGGTAAGGGGTCAGGAAGTGGACTGGTGCCCCCAGAGGCAAGAGCGGTCCATGGCTGCCAGGGACGGCCCATTTCATTTAGGAAAGCAGAGGGGCTCAAAGGCTGCCACTGGGTGGTGGGAGGTGGAGGCAGGAAGCAGAAAGAACACCCAGGGGCTGTTAGAAGAAGCTGCAGCTTCTATTCTCTCCTGTTTCGTTTGGGAGCTTGACAGTGACCTGGATGCAGCCCTGCCTGCCCTCGTTCAATACTTACTGATCCTGTACCAAGTGCCAGACATAGTTCCATATAACAAAGACAAAACCAGGAAGAGATGGCTCTTGCAAATGGATTTAGGGGTGTCATATAAGCAAAACCTGAAGGTGAGGAATAAACCCAGTGGTTGTCTAGGGGAGAGTGTTGAGAGGGAGGGAACAGCCAGTGCTAAGACCCTGAGGTGGACTGTACCTAGTACATTTGAGGAACGGTGGGGTGAGCAGTGTGCCTGAGGCAGAACGATTGTGGGCGGGAGGATGAAGCCAGAATGGGGATTGCGGGGAGCAGTTTATGAAAGTCTCACAGACCACAGTGAATTTTGCTCTGAGAGGGGTGGGGAGCCCTTAAAGGGGTGAGCAGCAGAGCCTGGCTTTTAATGACTCAATCCAGGCTGTTTTGTGGCTATGTCCTGAATGCCTCTCATGGATTTGGCTCTGTGCCAGGCGTGATGGGAGATGACAAAAATCTATAAGACATGGTTCTTTTCTTTGAAGAACTTGTAATCAAGCTGGGAAGACAAAACAAGAAAACAGTTAAGGATCTTTTGCAAGCTAAATAATATAATGAGGGTGAAAATTCAATTCTAGCAGAGCGAGTTGTCAGAAAAGACTGTGGAGGAACTGGGATTTAGGACGAATTGTTGAAGAATGAGGAGGATTTAGAGGAGTGGAGTCGGGGAGATTTGAAGAGGGCAAGTTCAGTTATTAAATAAAATCAGCAGTTACATTGAAGAGGGAAACAGGAGCCTCTTTCAGTCTGCTGAAAGAAACAGGCAGGCAGGTAGTGGCTGGAAACAGCAGTGTAATTTATAGTATGGGTGGCCCTGAATAGATCTCTTCGCTTCCCTATACCTCAGTTTCCCCAACTCTAGAAATGAAGATGTTGTTATAGTTGAGTCAGAACGGACTCATAATTGACTCACAGCAAGTTTTTCACATACACAGTAAATCACATAGAACAGATTGTCTATTCTTCTGGTGGATTCAAACTGGGTACCTTTGGGTTGGCAGTTTAACCCCTTACCACTAAGCCACCAGAGCTTCCTAGAAATGAGGCCAGTGGATCCCATTTTTGTTGCAGGATTTTTGTGCTGATTAAGCGGCTCAGTTCACAGAGAAGCTCCCCGCCCAGCATATGGTGGTGGTGAGTGCTGTTGAGCACTCACTCATAGGGACCCCATAGTGTAGACAGAAAAAGAAGTTCTTATCTTCATTCTCCCTATTTACTCCTCATTCCTTCTTATTGCTCTTTCCTTTCTAAAGCATGTATAGGAATATAGCCAGAAATATATTTTCTTATTTCAGTATCCAGAACATCAGTTTTCAGTACAATTATAAACGATATATGTATTAATTTTCAGTTAAGTGAAATAAAAACCTCACTCCTTTTAAATGGGTTCCTTCTCATAGTGAGCCTCCTCTGGGTTTCTGATGGTGTAATTAATCTTTACAGGAGGAGACTACCATCCTTCTGCCTGGACAGAGCACATGGGCTCAAACTACTAACCTTTTGGCTAACAGCACAACAAATAAGCCCAAAGAAATGCTGGCTGCAGCCTCTTAATTGAAATGGGTTTCAAGGTCTGTTCAGAGGGTCTCAGTGTGATATGGCTGATGCTCTGAAGAATGCCAGCCTGGGGACCTAGTCTTGTTTGTAGAAAAATGTTTATGTTGTAAAACCCACACTTGATGTTGCAGGTGGCAACAGACAATGTCCAGTAGACAGTGTTGGGAACGTGCTGTGTCTGGAGAAGCCTTGGCTGGTGGGAGAGTTATGAAGTGTCTGGCTTCCTGGCCCAAGGATCTGGTTTATCCAGATCGTAGGACCAGGGCAAGTCTTCTGGAGGATTTACCTGTTTTTCTTTCCTCTTCACGTCCAAGCAGGACTGGAGCCACAACAGCCCACCTTCCTGCCAGGATGGATTTGATTCAACTCACAGCAGTGTGACTTACAATCTCAATGGCAGGCAGGAAGGCGTGATTTAAGACAATTGTCAAGAAGATTCCATTTAATCTTTTCTTTCCTCCCCCTCTTCAAAATGTTCCTTTTTGTTGTTGTTGTCATGCAATATAATTTTAATGTTTGGTTTTTTGCAACTCAGAGGTAGATATAATTTCTCACCGGGATAGTATGCGCCACTTTTATTTAGAGCATGCATCTACTTTAAGTCCTTTTTTAAAAAAACACTTAATTTTGAGAGGTAACAGAAAGCTGAGAGAGGTTTCTGTTTGTTTGATTTTTTAACTAACAGTAATTGTAGTAAATCATTATGAAACTTCCTGACTAATGAACTATTTCCTGATTAGGAAGAACTTTTATGACCACTTGTGACTAAGACAATTGCCTTAATTCTACAATTAAAATGTATTATTTACTGAAAACTCTCCAACCAGTTATTTCTAGCAAGACAGATTTAAGTATTTCTGATTTTGTAATGACTTTAGAAGTACAGAAAGTATGCATTGATTCTTGTAAATAGAAAGTGAAATATCTCATTTCACCCTGGTCAATATTAGAAGCGCATAGGCCTTGGAAAGCTTGGAAGGAGGAGTGGCATCCACTTCCGTGATAGCTTGCCTCGGGAAACCCTATGAACCTGGAGAGGATGAAAGGCACCCAAGCGTCGAGGACTCTCCTTCATAAGCTCGCTATGAGTCGCCTGCGACTCGACGGCACTTAATAACAACAACATAGGCCTTGGACAGCTCAGCTCCATGAAGTTGCTCCCTTCCTTTAAACACCTCTTTAGCAAAGATGTTCGAGCTTTTCTACTTCTGTGATTCTTAAGTCATGCTATTTGGGAGACTCTACTCTGAGGAATCTTACTTAGAGTGTATTTGAGCTAGAAGTCGTACCAGAGTTCTGTATTGTCTCCTTACCCCCAAACCATTCATGGAGGGCATCCAAGGCCCAGTGACACCTGGTGACTGGGGAGACTGGAGACTTTGGGATGACATCTCAGATGTCCCAGTCTAGAAAACATTCCCCTGTATTTAACTACTCCTCTGAACTTCAGAAGAAATGTCTGCAGTCAGGAGGTAAATTCATAGTTCATATTCTAAGGTTTACATCTAGGTCTCTGGCTCGAGAATGATGCATCTGAGAAACTAGAGAACACAGAACTAGTTGTCCTCCTGGTAGGCTTGTCGATGAGGCTCCCTATCATGCTACCCTTGGGCTTGGGGCAGGAACATACTTGTTTATGGGATCAATCTATTTGCTCTCATCTGATTGTTGTTGTTGATTGCCTTCGAGTCGAGCATGACTCATAGCGACCCTATGAACTAAAGGCCTGAAGCCCCTCTACAACTATCGACATTTATCAAAGTTCATAGAGTTTCCAGAGGAATGTTATTTAGGAAGTGGATGCTACTTCTGCTTCCAAACCTGTCATAGTATGTTATCTGACTGTGGGTATCTCCAAGTTTATACTGCTGCCTCAGTGTTTAATCAAAGGGAAACTGAAGCTCAGTGTGTGTGTGTGTGTGTGAGAGAGAGAGAGAGAGAGAGAGACAGAGAGAGAAAAAAAATGTCGACTTTTCAGCATTGAGATCCCCTGGGAATCATTCAGCTGGTGATAAAAGCTTGAAGCCTGTAGGGGCCCTCCTGATGTCTTCATTTTAATAAAGCTGTCACTTGTGGTCACTTTCAAAAGAAAGCAATCTTGTGTATATAGAAGGGAAAACAAATCAACCCACACCAAATAGAGAAGAATACCAGAAAAGATTCAACTGAGCAGAGAGTTTCTGTTTCAAGAAGAGGGGCAGAGCTAAGATAATTTGAGATTGACCCTTGGAAAGTCGGTAGAAAGGAGAAAGTAGAGCATCATTTCCAAGGAAAGGAGGAAGGATTCTTCACTGCTTCTGGAGTCAGGCTAAAGCAGTCATTGGGCTTCCTGGTTGATGTGGCAACTATGCCTCCTGCTGACCTTGGGTCTTGTGAGAACATTAGGAGGGAGTCTGCTGTCTGGGGGGTTCTTCTGGGTGACTGTGTCAAGCTAGGACTTGCTCTTTCTCATTCAAGAGAGAAGTACAGACTGGTTGCAGTGAGGAGGAGGGGCTCTGAAAGTATAATTCCTGAGTCAGGAGAATGTGTTTCCTTCCTGGCCTGTTGAAATCCCCAGGACAGCTTAGTTAGGAGAAGGTGGAGCTGGAAACTGGACTGACTTCTGACTTTCTATGGACCGCCTGGCGGTGTCCCCTTGCCTCCCTGTGTGGATCTGGGCCTCGCCTTACAGGCCTGTCTCAGTGGATGAGCACAATTTCTCTACCTTTTCCAGTCAGCTTGCCCAGGAAAAGGATGGAGGAAGTTTCTTCCCAGACTTTGCACATCTGGGTGTTACAACTCATTAACAAGAGTCCCACATTACCGCATTTTCTACCCCCTCCCCCAAATTATTATTCCTTGATATTTTCAAATTTAAAAGAGACATTTAAGCAGTAGGGAGGAATAGGGCATAATAGACATAAGGGGAAAATTGAAAATGTCTTTTAAAAATGATTATTCCATTCTCTTTTACCTCAGCAGACAGATGGCTGCCTCACCTTTCGCCCAAGGCCAGTTGCAATATCCAGTGGGTCAGCCTAGGCAGCAATAATTTTATTTTTCTTTTCATTTCAAACAGATTGTGTAGCCTTAGGGTATGGGGGGACCAATGGAATGGAGCTAGGGGCTGGGAAGCTAATTATGCCTCCCTGCATGGCTGAGCTAGTTAATACCAGGCTGTCTTTGAGGCTGGTTCTTTCCTGGGGCAGAAAAGCTTCCCAAATTCCTTATGTCTTTTCCTCTGCCTTGAGAGTAAAGCCTTTTGGGTTTTGTCTGTTCAGGAGAACAGAAGTAAAATGGGGAAACCTGCAAAAGATGCGGGGGGTTCTGGATCCAGATGTCGCATTCTGACACACAGCAGCCTCCTCTCCTGCAGCTCAGACATCACGGGGTAAGTGAAGCTGGTGGAAATTTGGAGTCAGGTAGACCTGGCTCACATTCTGGTACTGCCCAGACTGTCTAATACTGGTCAGGGGTTTCTTATTTACCCTGGTCCTCCCTCCTCCCCTGCAGTGTGAGAGCAAGAGGGTCACCCAACTGAGGCCCAGATAGTGAGTAACAAGATCGGCTCGTTATCAGTGGAGATCATACATGATCAGGAATTATCATCTGTTAAAAAAAAAAGAATTCTCAGTTCAGTAATTTCTTATTAAGGTCAGTGCAAATCTCTGAAAAATAACTATACACATATGACTTATAGTGTGGCTGTTGTTAGCTGCCATTAGTCAGCCCCTAACTTGTGGTGACCCTATGTATGTCCTGTCGGATCAGAACGTTGTGGATCCATAGGATTTCCATTGGCTGGTTTTTAGAAGTAGATCTCCAGACTTTTCTTTTAATTTGACTTAGTGTGGAAGCTCCCCTGAAACCCAATCCCATGGTAGCAACACGGAACCCTCCACCCACCGATGGGTAGGTGGTGACTGTTTGGTGAGGTGCATTGGTTGGAAATGGAACTCCCATCTCCCACATAAACATTTAGTGTTCTACCACTGAACTACTACTACTTGGTCATTACATGACCAAGACACATTTACTTCATCTACATGTAATAGTCTGCTGTTAGAGACCTTTCTAAAGTACTCAAGAGCAACGGTGTCTCTCTGGAGACTAAGGTGCGCTTGATACAGGCCACGGTCTTTGCAATCACTTGTTATGCATCAGAGAGTTGGACAATGACTAGGGAGGACAGAAGGAGAGTGGATACCTTTGAGCTGTGGTGCTGGAGAAGAGTATTGAATGTACCCTGGACTGCCAAGAAAACAAACAGATTCATCCTGGAGAGGGTTAAACCAGGTTACTCCTTGGAGACAAGGATTCTAGAGCTTCATCTGACATACTTTGGACATGTTGTAAGGAGGGACCGGTCCTTGGAGAGGGACATCATGCTTGTTAGGGTGGAGGGACAGCGCAGGAGGGGAAGACCCTCTATGAGGTGGATTGATACAGTGACTGGGGTAATCGGGATGGGTGTGTCAGAGGCAATGTGATTGGCACAGGATAGAGCAGGGTTTAGGGCTGTTGTACATAGGGTTGCTATGAGTCGCAAACGACTCGACGGCACATAACAACAACAACATGTAATAGATTGACCCAGTGACTCCAACAAAGGGCGTGAGCACAGAAGGTGGTACAGGATCAGACAGGACTTTATTCTGTTTGTACAGGGGGTTGCTGTGAGTTGGCATGGACTCAACAACACCCAACACTCAATAATGGCAAACAACAGACTGGCTGTGCGCTCTCAGATTCTTTGCACTAATGCTCATTCTTAATATTTACTGACTCCTTTCTCCCTTTCTAGGGAGCTGTAGCCCACAGGCTAGGCAGCCCCCAGGTTGTCAGACGTCTTAATCACAGATCCAGTAAAATCCATGGCACTTTTTAAGGCCAGAAAATGAGTTTAAATATTGGGTGGAAGCATTTAAAAATATAGCTTTTGTGACAACATGAAGATCATGAATATTCATTTTGTACACAATCTCAAGCAATTAGGCAGATGCATATTTCCAAGGAGATTGTATTACTCTGATGGTTGAGGAGTAGAGTAGAGTGAACCATAATTTTGAAACCAGTTTTTTTCCTGGCGACTCCAGAGTCTGATTTTAGGACAATTTATGAGTAAGACTGTAGAGACAAGCTCATTTTCTTCCCTTTCCTTTGCCAACTCCTACTCACCTTGGTTATGTCCAAACTCCTAGTCTCTAGCTAAGTAATTTCTTGATTTCTAGCGAGAGAAAATTTCCCTGATTCTGAACACCAAGCTTGTGAATGACCCAGAGTTTAAGCAAGGCATCTTGTTTCTAGCCCTGAGGGAGGAGTATTATGTGGCAGGGCTTAATCTTGCCTATAGGGTGGGTGCTATTTGTTTAGAATCCATTTCTCTCTTTGCCGAGTTAATATTTGAATTAATTGATTGTGCTTGGAGAAGGCTCAAACAGAAATTAGATGGTTGAAGGGGAAGAAGCAGTTTAGAACTGTCCCCTTTCAGAAGAGACTTTGTGTCAGCCAGCAGTCCCTCCTGATTGGCCAAGAGAATCAACTTTAGAAACTATATATCCCTAGGTTATCTGGACAACCTCTTATCCCCAGAAACCCCTAAAACAAAGCATTTTTCCAATAAATGCCAAAGTTTTTCTCCCATATCGATTCTTGTGCCCGGAAGGTGCACAAAGCCTTGTCTGGCTCCAATGCCCCATGCTTTTATGTTAGATTATGGTCAGAGTGAAGGAAGTAGAGCTCTGCTGAATGGACTCAGCTGTTCCCTTTGTTCTTTTTGGAGAATAAAACATTCTACGCTGGAAGAAACACTTCCAAAATGGCCACGTGAGAAGCTCCATGAGTCCTTTCTTGAGTGAAACAACCATGGCTGGTGCAAATGGCAAAACAGTATAATGCCTAAGTTAAAGTTTCTGCAGATTGTCCTAACGGTACATATCAAATGGAGAGATTTTTCTTTAAGAAATGATGCCAAATCATAGGGAAAAGTTTGTAATATTTGCTGGAAAAGAGATTTCAGTAGCCATCACAAGATGAATGAACACACAAAATGTTACTACACACACAAGGGAATATTATTAGTTGTCCATCAAGAGAATTGAAGTTCTAATATATGTTCATGTGAAGAAACTTTATCCTTTTCATGACTCAGTTATTTTTTATTTGAAGTTTTTGTTGAGACCGTATGGTTTCCATAATTGAAGAC
Organism: Elephantulus edwardii; assembly: GCF_000299155.1. Taxonomy (NCBI): domain Eukaryota; kingdom Metazoa; phylum Chordata; class Mammalia; order Macroscelidea; family Macroscelididae; genus Elephantulus; species Elephantulus edwardii. The sequence goes on from NW_006399794.1 coordinate 2,558,260, forward strand.
ACTGAAATCAAGTGTGAAAATTTGAGCTAATGTAGATTTTGATACAATTATGTTGGAAGCGTACATCCCAAATGAGCCTAGATGGTAGGATTGGTGATGTGAGGTTTGTGTCTTTGATTCAGACAGTTATATGGGTTACCACATGGTGGCAGAATGTAATACTACTGGGATACAGGCTTCCCGAGAAATCTCAGAGGCTGAAAATGTAGCTGAGCACTATATATCTCATCTCATAGGGTGTAAGCAAGTTACTGTGCTCAGTGCAATAGAACAGACACAAATACTGTATGAACTCTAGTTATACAAAAGAAAACTGTGGCGACCAGGTGATAGAGAGGGGGAGATAATGGAAGGTTAAAAAGTATTATATACTGATAAAAATTATCCTTTTCAGCTATTTAATATTTTATTTTACTGACATACAAGTAAAATAATGTGTTCGTCTTTATAAAGTGACTGAAATAATTACTTGGTAAATTACATGGCTTTTTTGAGTCATGATTCATTCATCCCCTGACTCTGCTCTGTTACAGAAGGTCTACTTTGACCAGATATAAGTAAGAAAATAAAGCCTCCTCTCTGTCTCAATTACCCATCTAAAGCTGGGAATTCTCCTCAGGAGAGACAGGTCATTGGAATTTCTCATCTCTTTCATCTCAGTGCTGTAGATGTTTTATTGCTGACACGTGCCACCAAGTGTTCTAGCACTTTTTTTTTACACCAGTCCCATCCTGCATTGTAGGAGACCTAGACCCCATATGAAAAACCAAAAATACTACATCATGATCTCTCCTACCCTAGCTCTCTTCTAGGGTAGGAATTTCTATTAGAAGAGACAATCTGAGAAGACCAATGACCACGATCCCTCAAGCAGGTAGAAAAGACCTTCTGAGAGAACCAGCCACTATTTGTCCCTAACCCCAGAACCTCTGAAAACCCGCCAGAGGGAAGAAATTAGAACTGAGACACGAAAAGAGATTTGTACACTAATGTTCATAGCAATGTTATTAACAGTCACAAGAACATAGAAATAACCCCATGTCTGATCGCAATTGAATGGGTTGAGAAATTGTGATATATTCACACGATGGGATACTAAGCTGCACTCAGGAACAACAGTTTTGAAAATTACTACATAACTTGGGAGAGATAGTAGGGCACTATGCTGAGTGAACTAACTCAGTCTCATAAGGACAAATATGACACGAAACCATTATTAGAAAAATAGAAGGATAGTTAGTAAAACCTAAATGGGGATCTAAGGAGGGGAAGTGAGGATGGGCAGGGGAGAAATCATAGACAACGTTGTTGTTAAGTGCCGTCGAGTCGCAGGCGACTCACAGCGACCCTATGAAGGAGAGTCCTTGACGCTTGGGTGCCTTTCATCCTCTCTCCAAGTTCATAGGGTTTCCGGAGGCAAGCTATTATGGAAGTGGACACCACTCCTCCTTCTACCATATACAACATAGTGAATGGAAATGATTATAATGTGAATGAAGTATAATGTGAAACACAATGCATACTAACTTTGTATGTAAACCAATACAAAATAAAAATGAAACAACAACAACAACAAAACACCTCACTGGAGGTTCAGCTGTGGGTCACAATTCACTCCTATTTGTCGGTTTCCTACTGTACAGCACAAAACAACAACATACCCCAGAATATTGGTGCAGAGATTTTGCTTAGTGTGAGAGAGCTCTGTAACTCTTGCTGAAAAGAATGACTTTATTTGAGACAAAGTATGAGGAAGTTTGGGCCTAAAAGGAGAACAATAAGTAAAGAATTAGTAGCTCCATATTATAAGGAAATTTGGTGGCAATGGTGTATTATGTTTCTATCCAAAAGGTCTGTTTTTCTAATCTACTTCATGTATGCTTCATGGGAGAAAGATGGGAAGGCTCCTCTCATAAAGATTTACAGTTCCAGGAAATTGATAGAGGGTCACTATGAATTTGAATCTACACATGAAATGCCAGACCAACTAGACCAGCTAGAGGTTCAACAGACAAAAGAAGGAGAGACTGAAGAAGAGCCTCCTTGAAATAGAAGCCAGTCTCAGAGAGTTCTTAAAGATTTGAGCCTGCAAAAAGGCTCAAATTTAATTGAATCAAACTTTCAAATAATCCCCCCCTCCCAAAGTAGTGTCAAAAACAATAAAATAATAAGCTAGCAATAAGTTGTGGCTAATAGCTGGGTATGATCCAGAAGCTTAATAGGGAGATCTGGAAAAAGAGCCCTGTTAAACTGCTGTAATCCCGAGAAATGGGATGGAGGAATTTAGATTGTGTATACACCCTAGGCTACACACTCTAAGGAATAACATCAAAACCTGCACACTGCAAGGGGGAATGTATGTCACTAATCTTGTTTATCAAAGTTACTATACAAAGAAATACACAAATAATAACTAGCTTCTGGATAGGAAATTGTCAGTATCCAAAGCTGTTAAAACACATTTTTCAAAATGGCCATTTTTAAAAAAACAACAACTCAGAAGTGTGCAAAAATATGGGAACTTGTTTACTCATGTTTTTGTTGTTATGTACTGTAGAGTCAAAAGTGACCCATAGCTGACCCTCCAACAGGTTGTCAGAGGTAGTTAATTGCATGAGAGGAGATTGCCCATACTCTCACTGAGTAGCTGGTGGCCTCAAACCTAGTGCCTTTGGGACTGCAGCACAGCTTCTTACCATTAAGCCACCAAAGCTCCCTTATTTACTCATATAGTTTTACAATATAAAACAATTAATATGATATGCCCAAACATGTCAGGCAGCAAAAAATGCTTTTGTGGTAACTATTGAATTTAGCAGAAAAACATTTTAAAGCAACTATTTTAAACATGCTCAAAGAATGGAAAAAAGAAAACAATAACTATGCTGGATAAATTAACAGATGATATGAGGACCATTGCAATCAGTAGATGTTTATCATTAAATAGATAGAAATTACATATAAAGTAAGAACCAAATAGAAATTTTGAAATTGAAAAGTATTGTCCCTAAAACAAAATTATTTCTAGAGGTGACTTAAAAATAGATTGTGGTTGTCAGTAGAAAATACCAGTAAACTTGAAGACAGATGCACAGAGAATATGGTATTTAAAGAAAAAAGGGAAAATAATAAAAATGAAACAAAATTACAGAGAATTTCATAACCTGATTAAATATAACAGTGTGATGAGAATACCAGAAAGAGAGAAGAGAGCAAAACAAGGAGAAAAAGATATTTTAAGAAATAGAGCTTGAAAACTCCCTAAATTTGATTTTTTAAAAAAAATCTTCTCTAGGCAGCTTAACAAATTTCACAGATGATAAATAGAAAGAGACACACATTCATACTCATCATAGTTAAAATATTAAAAGACAAAGACAAGAAGAAAATCCTGAAAGTAGCAAGAGAGTAATTAGTCATCATCTATAAGAGAATTCAATAAGATTAATAGCTGACTTCTTGTCAGAAACAATGGAGGCCAAAAGGCAGTGGGAGAACATGTTCAGAAAGTGTTGAAAAGAAGAAGAAACAGCTTAGTTATCACACAAGAATTGTATATGTCATTCAGAAGTGAAAGGAAAATAAAGTCATTCTCAAATAAACAAAAAAATGATTGAAATTATTGCTGGTAGAGTCATCTTACAATAAATAAGAATATTCTTTAGGCTGAAAGCAAGTGACACCAGACAGTAATTAAAATTCACATGATCAAACAAAGAGCTCCACTAAAGGTAATTATAGAGGTAATTATAAGACAGCATAATTGCACATTTCTTCTTCTTTATTCTTTTTAAATGGCTTAAAAATCAATTGTATAAAACAATGTGCATATAATTGTATTGTTGAACCTATACCATATAGAAATGTGATATATTTGACAATAATTAAAAATAGCACAAAATGAGACATCTGGGAGCAAAGCTATGTTGGAATAAAGAAATGACAGTATATGTAGTTGAATCTACAGAAGGAAGACAATCATAAGTTATAAATAAGAAGGTTGATATAATAAACTAACAATATGTTTGCTCTCCTTTCTTCTATTACTTTAATAGGCATAAAATGATATAAAGTAATAATTATAGCAATAACTGTGCACAGCAATCATCACCTTGTTGGATTTGTAACATTGATGGATGTAATATGTGTAGCAATAATAGTGTGGTAGTGGAGAGGAGAAAGAGAAAGCTTTTTACAAGTAAGTTTCTCTATCACTACTAGAATTGTTTGTTGCCTTTGATTCAGTTCTGACTCACTGTGATCCCGTGTACAAAGGAAGGAAGCTGCCTTATCTTGCTCCACCCTCACTGCCCCTGCTATGCTTATGCTCATATGTTGTATTCCCTGTGCCAGTCCACCTCTGTGAGGATCTTTCTTCCTCTCTTTTACTGGCCCTCTATTGTTTCAGATATGATGTCCTTCCAGAGATACTGGTCCCTTCAGATAACACGCCTAAAGTATCCATGCTGAAGGAGTGTCCTAGTTTCTCTATGCTAACAGAGAAAGAAATCTGGAAAACTTAAAATTTCTGCAAATAAACAATACAATTATGAATAAACAATAGGCTGAAGAAAAGATCAAAATGGAAATTAGAAAATAGTTTGTTGTTGTTATGTGCTGCCGAGTCGCTTGTGACTCATAGGTGAATAAAAATGAAAAGAGAACATATCAAAACTACAGTTAAAGTAGTGCTTTTTAAAGAGAATTGTATAGATGCGTATGCTATATTAAAAAAAGGAAAAATAAATCAACAACTTACCTGTAGTAAGCTAAAAAGTGTCCCCTACTCCTCCACCCTCCTGCAGGGTACCGACATACTAACTTCTGGACCTGAAAATATTACTTATACAGGCCATGGTCTTTTTGATAACTTGTTGTGCATCTGAGAGCTGGACATTGAATAAGGATGCCTTTGTGCTATGGTGTTGGAGAAGAGCACTGAACATCCCATGGACAGCCAAGAGAATGAACAGATAGATATGTCTTGGAGAGGGTGCAGCTGGAGTGCTCTTTGGAGACAAGTATGATGAAGCTTCACCTCACATACTTTGGCCATGTTGTTAGGAGGGGTTATTCCTTGGAGAAGGACATGATGCTTGGAAGGGTGGAGAGTCAAGGAGAAGACCCTCGACCAGATGGATTGACATGGTGACTGCTGTAATGGGCTCTAGTGTGTCAGGAAGTGTGAGGAAGGCACAGGATAGTATAGGGTCCATATCTTGTTCATAGGGTCATTATGAGTCGTACTTGACTCGATGCGAACCTGAGAACAGCAATATGAACCTGTAAATGTTACTATGTATTGTATTGCAATTATAATGAAGTTAAGAGTGTTTAAAACATATACTTAAAAAACCTAAACCCAACATATTCTTTATTTTTACCTTAGAAATAAAAAGACCACTGGGTGGGACCTAAATGCAGAAAGAGATGCAGAGCTAGATTACACATGTATGAAGATGGAGACTGTAGCCCCAAGACAAGAATTTTGACAGCCACCAGAAGTTTGAAGTAAGGGTTGGATTTTCACCTAGAAACTCCCAAGAAAATACAGTCCTCTTGATCCCTTAATTTTTGGCACAATGGTACTATCTCTGTCTTCCCAAACTGTAAGAGTGTAAATTATGTTGTTTAGAGTAAATCTTTGTTGTTTTAACTAACAGATGATAAGGGTCTTGCCCTAATAAGAGCTCATCTTCTACCCTTAAAACTTGTTTTAGATAACAAGTTCCGTTGTTTGTGGCAATTTGTTACAATAGCTAGAGGAAATTAGCACAGCAACCTTCTACTTTAAGAAACTGGGACAAGAGCCTTCTAGACCTGAAGCCAACAAGATATAGAAAGAGAAAAATTAGCATGGAAATAGAGAATATAAAAATAATAGAGGGGAAAAAATTAACTAAACCAGCATTGCTTTTCTTTTTTAAAAAAAGATGAATAAAATTAACAAATTTTACAGAATAAAAAAGAATACCCAAATTACTAAAATCAGTAACAGAAGAGAGGACATGTGACCTGAGAAAGAAAATGATTACAATGGAATACTCCATCAACAAATTAATAATTTTGAGGAAATTGATCTAATTCCTAGAGCAAAGCAAACTACAAAACTTAACTCAAGAAGAAATAGAAAATCTGAATAGAACTATGACACTGAAGAAATTACTATGTAAGGGAACTCTGTAGGCCTACTGACAAGAAGCTGCACTGCAATCACAGAGGTACAGGGTTCAAATCCACTCGATGCTGTGCTGGAGAAGGAGGGTCTCCTCCTGTACCAGTCAGATTTGATTTGACGGTACACACACACACACACACACACACAAATAATAAAAAAAAATTTAAAAAGAAATGAGTAAGTAATTGAAAACCTCATGCCCAGATAATTTGTTTGGTGAATTAGAACAAATATTTAAAGAAGAATTAATACCAGTTATTCACAAACTCTTTCAAAGATAGAAGAAAAAGGGTGATATCCCAGCTTATTTTATGAGGCAATTATTTCCCTCATAACAAAAACAAATACATCAAGATAAATGTTGGACAAAGGAATGATAGACACAAAAATTCTGGAAAAAAAAGTACTGGCAAAGAATCTAGTAAGACACAAAAAGGATGGTACACTATCAATAAAGAGAACTCTGGTGGCCTAGTGCTAAGAAGCTGTGCTGCAAATCCCCAAGGCATGAAGTTCAAATCCACTAGCTGCTCTGTGGGAGAAGGATGGATAATCTCTTCCCTTGAAGATATCTGATATACTGCATACAACACACATGCTAACTCAAATGAAGAAGATGATAAACCTAAATATAAGAACTGAAACTATGAAACCTTTTGACAGAAATATATGCATAAATCTTTGTGACCTTGGCCTAGGCACAGGTCTCCTGGAATTGATACCAAAAGCAAAAGTAACAAAAGAAGGGGGAAAAAATTAGATAAAACATATAAACAAGCTGAAAAACTTTTGTGCTGCAAATGAACATGCTCTCCCTAAGATGGCGAACAGCACAGTCCGCTCCGTCGGAAAGGCTGCGGCTCACAGAGGCCGAATGTCCTCCCGGCCCACAGATCTGTGCCCTTCCATATAATGCTGAAAATATTCTAAAAATACCCTTAGAACTTTTAAATATTCATGGGAGTTTCAAAGTACAGAATTGATCTATAAAACCCCCATTACATTTGTAAACACTAATAATGAAAAACCTGAAATTTAAAAAATGGATTCCATTATTAGTAGCTTCAAAAAGAAAAAGATATTTAGGAATAAGTTTACAAAATATGTGCACAACATGTACCCTAAACATTGCTAAATATAGTTTAAAGATAATAAAAAATAACGGAAAGAAAATCCATGTTCATAGGTCAAAACATAGTATTTTAAGATGAGAGTATGCCCTAAGTTGATCTAAAGACTCAATGTACCCCTTATCAAAGTTCTAGCTGATTTTTATGCAGAACTTGACATTTTTTTAATGCAGGATTTGGAATTCAAAAGACTTAGAATATTAAAACAATGTAAAAAAGAAAAACAAAGTTTGAAGGCTCACACTTGACTTAGAACCTACTATAAAGCTATAGTAATCAAAACAATATGCTAAAGCATAAAGACATACATACAGGTCAGTTGACTAGAGTTTAGAGTCCAAGCACAGAGACATATGTATAGGTCAGTTGAATAGAGTGTAGAGTCCAGAAATAAAGCCATAACATTTATGGTCACTTTGTTTTCAAAAAGGATTCCAAGATCAAGTAGTGGTGGAAAAAATAATCTTTTTTAAACAAATGGAAATCCTGAATATCCATATGGTAAAAATACACACACACACTCACACTCATACACACACACACACACACTCACACACACACACACTCACACACACACACACACTCATACACACACACTCACACTCATACACACACTCATACACACACACTCATACACACACTCATACACACACACTCATACACACTCACACTCACACACACACTCATACACACACTCATACACACACACTCATACACACACACTCATACACACACACACTCACACACACTCATACACACACACTCATACACACACACTCATACACACACTCATACACACACACTCACACACACACACACACACACACACACACTTACTTCACAACACACATGCTAACTTAAATGAAGAAGATTATAAAGAAGAATATTTGCAGATCA
>NW_006399794.1:2567666-2572913 GCF_000299155.1 Elephantulus edwardii
CATTAGCACAATCAAATGTTCTGGGATTCCCGTTCTTCTCAGAGTCAGCCATAGCTTTTTGTGATCCACACACTTAAAGCCTTTGCATAGTCAATGAAGCACAGATAGACATTCTTCTGGTATTCTCTGCTTTCTGCCAAGATCCATCTAACATTAGCTATAATATCCCTAGTACCATTGTAAAAGTGATATATTTATTGTCCCCAAATGCTGTTGAGTCAATGTCACATAGTAACTGTTTAGATGACTGTATGTTTTAATGAGAGCAGACTGTCTCATCTTTCTCTCATAGAGCTAGTGGTTTGAACTGCTGACCTCCCAGTTAAGCAGCCCAACATATAACCCACTGTACTACAAAAGATATGTGTGGGTTCCTTGAAAAGGAAACGGCTTAAGTCACAGAGCATCCTGTTTTCTCTTTAAGCTTTGGAGCTTTATCAGAAGATAGCCAAGATAGGCTCTAGACTCCTTCATAAATCAACCCTATCCAGTTTTGGGCATTTCTAGTTTGGAATCAAATTTTGGAGAGTGGTAGATATTTTTACATGAATGGTATCTTCTTTGTTTCTTCATTATCTTTCTGGTTTCTGAAGAAGAAATTGTAACTTGTATCCTTTTTGCTGAATTTAAGAGTGTTTTGTCCTTGTGGCAGAATTATGGGGTGTGTGTGTGTGTGTGTGTGTGTGTGTGTGTGTGTGTATATGTATGTGTATATATGTACCAAATAGAAGAAGACGGAATATGTGTGCTCCTGGAAACCATGACAGGAACTTAAAAAAGTCTTCTCCTCCTTGTTTGGCTAGAGCTACCTTTTGTCCCTGAAAAGTGGAGAACAGTAGAAGGATAAGATGTATGCTTTATCTATTATCTAGAAGAGTCAGACCATTTTCTTGTAAGGACAGTACGTCAATATGTTTTTTGTCTATTGGACAGTGTGTGGAAATGTCTTTGATGTTTTTTCCTAACTGTACATATAATTTCTTAGTATTTTACTTCTGGGCATTGATTAAAGCTTTTCTGTCTCTTTAGAGTCATTAAATAGAAAAACTCCTGCTAGGGACAGATTGATGTTGTTTCCAGGGACTCACTTAAAGAAATTAGAGTCTCCTTAACTTGCTGAAAAGTTTGTCTGATCTGTGCCAAAAATGCATTAATAGTTAACATTTACAGAGTATTATGCACCATGCTAAATTTTATACACAAATCATCTCATTTTATGTTCATAACAACAGTCTAAAAGGGTATTGTTTTATGCTCCTTTTCAAACTTACAATCAAGGCACAGAAACATTAAATAATATATTCAGGATCACACTATTAACATGATATGACACAAGAATAAAATCCATGTGGTCTGATAATAGACTCTGAACCCTCAACTAATCTTACATCAAGACTATAATGTTTGAATTCTTGTAACGTCTAATCACAGCGGGGTGTCCCCCAATCCCTAAATCAGTAAATTCTAGTCCCTTCAAGGAACATGAGGGCTCCCTAAGTGACTAGACTAATTATACTCCTATCAGGTATTAATGAGAATGTACTTAATTTACTCCAAAAGGAGCATTTCCAGAAAATTGCTATAAAATGGCAGCAGTACTCACTGATGTGTTGCTTTTCTTGTGGGATGAATGAATGTGGTTGAAGGAATAAGGGAGGAGGAAAAAATAATCAGGCTGTCAGGGTAACTTCTTGCCAATAAAATAAAAGGGGTGCATTGGATATTTGTACACATGAGAAGTCTAAGAAACATAGATGAGGATAAACTCAACAAGGACCGTCTGATCCAGACAACCACAGGCCAAATACTAAACTAGATGCTATGCATAAGAAATTTCAGTAAATTCTTACAACCACTTATTTGCCGGTGAGGAAACAGATTGAGAAGTCAAGGGATAACAAACGATGTAGTCCATAGCTTGTTGCCCTGCTAGCCAAGAGATTATGTGTCTCCATTGATTAAAAATCAGTTATGTGACACTCCTAAATGCAAGGGAAGGTGGGAGCTGTAGGAGCTCAGAAGGAAAGGGAGATGGGTTTCTGTGAACATGCAGCTGCCTTTGCCAAATTACCATGTTGTACTGGGTGTTACTTATTTGGGAATCACTGCTAGGCTAAATCCTTAATCTAGCCAGTATCCAAAGCAATAGAACACAGGTCTGCGTACCTCACATTTATATGTTGTAATCTCCCTCTCTCTTCTAGTGGCTGGAACAAGGCCTGCGAGTCTGTGTGTAGAGGTAGTGAGAACTCAGATTATGTGATTGATGTACTCCTGAGCTGTATCTGTTCGATGGAACACATGGATGCTCCCTCTAGGCCTTCTTGTGGACTCTCTGACTTGTAGGTTTGGGAGCAGATTGGTGCAAAGTTTTTATGAGTAGCCAGATCAGGCCGTTGTAGCACCTAGTGCTTAGCTGCTCTGCAGAGAGCGATGGATGATGGACAAACTGTGTCACAGTCCCTAGCAGGGCTCAGGCTGTCATTAGCATTCAGCAAGGTTGTGAGCCTTGTACAAATCAGCAGTTTAAGGTTTTTGATTTATTTTTTTTTAAAAAAACAAACCCACACACAAAAAAGCCCCCAAACCAACCACAACAAAACAACCCTGCTGAATGCGTCTCTTGGTTGAAGCCCCTATGAGTGTGGCGCTGACAGTTTCCCACGCTTGTTGAACAGCAGAGGGAGAGCCGTAGTATAGTACTTTTCTTTTGGAAGAGAACTGGGAGTCAGTTTTAGCAAGGTGGCTAACTGTGCAGATGCCCTGGGAATGAGGATATTAGCCGTGTTTAGTAAAGGCTGCTACTTGCTTCTTTGTAGAGTTCCATGCTTTGTTTCTTCAGGGGAGCAAGCGGGAGCTATTGGTTTCCTAAGTGTGCTCTTGTCCTTGAGAAATGACTGGATTTAGCCACCTCTTCTCTCACTTCCCCACTGGCCTGTAGCAGGGACTCATGTGGCTATGGATTGCATGTCTTCTAAGCCTCTTCTGTCACTCTGCTCTCGGTCCAGCCCATTGGGATCCTCAAGAGAGGGTTACACAGCTAACAGCAAGGCCCACATGTTTTGTTCTTCTATTCAGGTCTCAGAGTCAGTTTAATTTGCTCCTGTCAGCAGGAAAGTCATCCCATGCCTGGGGAGAAATAGAAGCAATCTTTCCCAAGATAAAGACTCATGCACCATGCCAGTTGGGACTGTTGTTACTGTGCTTACTGGTGGAACTGATTCCACTTTTTTCTTTCTTTTTTTCTTTTTTTCCAGGTCTGGGCAGTAACAGGCATTGCGGGCAGAAAGTTCTAATGGGCACTGCTTTTTCTATGACAATTAAGCAAGCGTTGGGAATTTCCCCAGTTCCAGGTGTCAGGGAGTTAGAAACAAATAACATGTGTTCTTATCAAAAGGAAGAATGACAAAGTACAAATCACAAGTCATTCTCAATAAATCCTGGAGCTGAAGTTTAAGCGTCAGAGTGAACCAGCCAGCCTCCGTACTTAGGATGTTTGCAGTAGATGTTTGACTAGAAGAAGCTGAGCTAGCATTTTCCCAGCTGACCCAGATATGGCTCTTCTTGTATCCCCAAGTCATCATTGACTAGATTTGAGGGGAGAAGATGAGTTGGCCAGGATGCTGGATGGTAATGGGAAAAACGCACTCTGAGTCCAGTACCTGCCTGATCCAAGAATATAATTCACAGCTGGTGAACGAACAGGCAAGAAATGGCTTACCCTAGAGTTAACACCAACCCATTGCCAGTCATTGCCATGATGCTGAATCATAGCAATCCTTTCCTTTCTCTCTTCCTCCAGCTTTTAGAAGTGCTCACTGTCTTTGCCATTTTCTCTCCATAGTTTCCTGTAGCCGTCTCTAGCATATCTCACTAATTCCACGTGTAACTCATTCTTCAGGGGTCGATCATAGTTTCTAAAGAGGTTGTCTTACACGAGACAGTAGAACATAGGCATCCTGGTATTTCCAGCTAGCACTCATTTGCCTACAATGCTGCCTCCCTTCAAGTCTCAACTTACCTCGAAGTTCTCCCATTCTGTTAGAATGACCTAACAAGGACTGATATTAAAAAAATATGAGAAACTGGCATTGGTTCTAGCTCTACAGCAAAATGCTAGAGACTTCCTGTTTTGCCAGGTTATAACTGTTTTGTTGCTGATTCTTGGGGAGGTTAGGTAGATGGGATTGTTGTTGTTATGTGCCATTGAGTTGACTCACAGCAAGCCTCTGAGTAATAAATCTGAACTTTGTCTTATCCTATGACATCCGCACGATCCCTGATGTATTCCAATCCATTGCTTCAGTCACTGCTCATCCAAATTGTTGAGGGTCTTATCATTGTAAGATAACAATCTAATCATTAAAAGTGGTGGTGGGGTGTCTTTCAAGTGACTTGGGGCAGTGGCTGCCTACCAGAGGTGCATGAATTTCAGAGGTCATGAGGATGGTACAGGATTGGGTAAATTCCAGGTATGTCATTCAGAGCGTCACTATAAGTTGTAGTAGATTTGATAACACCTAACAACAACAACATGGCAATACCAGCTCATAGTGGATCATTTCAACTTTTAAACAAAGTTTTACAACCTTTCCCTGACTCTAGAGCCTAAGCAAGATCTGAACAGCTTCTTGTCCGCAGAGATCTTGTCTTTGGGACTCGGAGAAGCTCATGCTAGGATCTTAGGAATGCTTGAATAAGTAGACTTTTCTATCTTCCAGCAATGGTCTCAACCAGTGGTTCTTAAATGTTTTAGCCTGAAGATTAATATCTTGAAAATTATTGAGGGTTTTAATAACAACCTGTATTGATAATTTGAAAAACTGTAGATTTATTGAGTTAATGCAGCTTTTCTGAATGTTAACATGTTTACTATGCAGTATCAAAAGTCACTATGATTAAGAAATGTTGAAAAGACTGTGGCTACAGTTGTGATCTAATCAGAATCATTAGGTTAATAAAAAGAAAACACTAATTGTTCAGAACGTAGTATTACCCTTGTGCTGCTTCAGCAGGCACACTTTGACTGAAAGTTTGACACTAGCACTATTCACAATTAGCCCCTAAAAAGTCAGCCTTTTTCTGAAGATAAAATGTTGGAGAACTGGATTCTTGCAGTTCCCAGAAGTAAATCTTTACTCATTTTATCTTTATGCTATAATTCAACCAGCAATGGAATCCCAAAGAAGAGAGAAGCACAACTCTGAACTAAATTTTTCCTGCTAAGAGAATACGCCATCCCCTTTT
>NW_006399794.1:2573038-2585722 GCF_000299155.1 Elephantulus edwardii
GGTAGAGAGAATAGTGCAACAATGAATGAATGGAAACCCAAAATCTCTGTAAATGTTTATGAAAATTAATAAAATATAATTATAGGGGAAAAAAATAGTCAGTTTTTACCAAATTAAAAAAAAATTTTCCTGAGCATTGTTTAATCAATCTCTGTATAGACAGCTTCGTTACCTAGACAGTTATCTAGCACACAATTGTTACAGATCTAATTTCATCAATAGGCAAGAATACTAGTGCATTTTCTAGATCCCTCTTCATTTAAGAAAAATCCCTCAAAAACAATTATTTCCATAAGTAGTTTTTCATTATCCTTCAGTTGTTTCCCTTTACAATAATATCGAAATCTGATGTGTGAAACTGAGAAAGCAAATAAACAGTTAAAAAAAATTTAAAACTCACTAAATTAACATTACAATGGTACTACAGATATTTAAATATTGAGAAGTTGTCAGGTTCTTAGTGGTGAAAGCAAGTTTTCCAATATCCTAGCTTTTGCCTAAGAGCCGAAGTTGTATCATTGAGAACAAATACCATCAGTTGTTTTCCTTGCAATGACAAGTTTACTTCTTTCATCTTTGAGCAATGCTTGCCAAATTCCCAGATCTAAATAATTATAGTCTGTCCATCAATTTTTTCTTCAAATAAAAATAGTGTTCTGTGAAAAAGTGGCTAGTTCAGCTTGCAACTCAATCAATTGCTTTTCAGAACAGCCAACCAGTATACTCAGCAGAATCGCTTTGTGTGTCTATATTCTTATCAATGTTGCTGAATAATAGGAATAATTTATGCTAAGCGTAGTTGCCTTTGCTTATTTGCATTCCGGACATTTCCAGAAATCTCAAGGAAGGAGCAAGCAGTTCGTGGTGGGCATTTTATTGAAGCCTCTCCTTTGTGAACTTACATGATCAGATGTGTCCTCTGAGGTCAGCCTACATCATTCATTGTGAGAATGTGGGCAATTGAAAAGCACTGGGGAACGGAGCTGGTTTCTCTTAGAATTTCTTCCATCAGCATTTCACCCTTTGGTAATCTGCTGTTGCAAGGTTTCTGTTTACTTTGTTTTACTAAACTCTTCCCTTGTTGTTTTGTTTGGGTGTGTGTGTGTGTGTGTGTGTTTGTTTAAAAATATATAAGCAGTCCACCCCCCCCCCTTTTTTTTGTTATTGTTTCCTTTCCTGGACATAACTTTCAGTCCTTTCCTGGCACCATTCAGTGTCTATCTGTGAGTTTCCTGTCCCCAGCTATTGGCAGGACAGTTTGCTCCAATTTTATTCCATCTGACCAGTTTGCCCTGCCTTTTGGAACCAAATCTCTTGGGATCTCAGGATCCCCCACTTCCCCTTTTTATTTCTCTCTCTGTCCTCTTTTATTCTCTCTGCCTGGCTGAACTCTTCAAACTCAAATTAACAACCTTCAAACTGTACTCAGCCAGCTCGATTTGTGATCCCATTCCTTTTTTTGATTTCCTGTGCCCTCAGGGGAATTTGGGTCATTGACATTTTATTGAGTGTGACTTTGTATTTTCACTGGTGGGGAGCTGTTGACTTATCTAAGACTACAATTCACTTATTCAGGTCTTCGGCTGCTATTAAGGCCACATGCTCGTTTTGGCCAGGACTATGACTTGAGCAATTATATCTCTTTTATTCCTAGCCCATCTAATTAATGCCTGACACATTGTGAGAATTCAGTCACCACTGTTTGATAGTGTTATAAATCTTTGGTTTGGTTTTGCTTTACTAGGGACTTAAGAGTTATCCTGCCAACCTAAAGGCTGGTGATTCAAATCCACCAGCTGCCCCGAGGGAGCAAGATGGCTGACCTCCTCCCGTGTAATCCACGGCCTCTGAAAACTTGCTGGAGAGTCAGTGATGAGTTTGTTCTGATTCAACAGCAGTGAGACGAGCTGACAGATCTCAGCATTTCCTGGCTACATATGCTGCTGGGGCTTTGGAAAGGCTGTGATACTCCATCATCTGAAGATGTCTGCATTTGAACATGAGACATTTTATGGGATCTCTGGTCTTTTGATGTTCTACCTTAGGGAAATGAGATGTAAATATGTCCTTTGCTGATGCCAGGTAGAGAAGAATTTAGCACCTACAACATTTTTAATTTATTGATTAAACTAAACTTTCGTGTGTATTTCTGTCAGAAAGAGAATTAGAGACCTTTATCATCTGAATTTTATTTTAACCAGTGGACTTTGGAGCAGCTGGTAGATTTGAACCACATGCTTTTGGGTTTATCAACGTGCAGCTTCTTACTACTAGGCCATCAGAGAAGGAGGTAATCAGAACTTTCCTCCAAGGCACCTGAGTGGTCTTGAAATTCCAGCCCTTTGTTAGTAATCAAATGTTTACCATTTACACGATCCAAAGATTCTCTGCCAGCCTGTAGTACAACCTGAAAGTGTCAAAGAGTTAACAACCACAAAACTTATTTATTTCTTGTTTCACAAGATCAGCCTTTCTTTGCTTGCTTTTTCAGTCCAGAATCCAGGCTGAAGGAGCAGTCCTTGGTTTAGTCCTGTGGTAGTGGGAGAAACTACAATGGTAGGGCATCTTAATGACTGTTCAAGTCTTGATGTGGCATTCATCGCATCTGCTCACATTCACTGACTGAAGCACATCAAATAGAGCCAGAGACATCAATACAGTGAGAAGTACAAGCCCCCACTGTGTAGCACTGAAGATCACAGGCAGCAAGTGTACATGTCTGATGTTTTTACAAGGAGAGTAGCAGACAATTGACGATTGCGTGCTATGCATCATAGAGTTGGACAGTGACTAGGAATGATAGAAAGAGAATTGATGCCTTTGAGCTGTGGTGCTGGAGAAGAGTGCTGAATATACCATCGACTGCTAAGAGAAGAAACAGGTTTGTCCTGGAGAAGGTGAAGTTGGAATGCTCCTTGGAGTCAAGAATTCTGAAGCTTCGTCTGACATACTCTGAGCATTTTGCAAGGAGGGACTGGTCCTTGGAGAGTGACATCGTGTTTGGGAGAGTAGAAGGACGGTGCAGGAGAGGAAGACCCTCGATGAGATGGATCGATTCTGTGAGTGGAGTGGTGGGAATGAATGTAGCTGTTTATTAGTCCAGTGGTGAGGATTTTTGTTTTCTTGATGTTCAGATACAATTGTCTTTGATCTTCTGCAGCAAGAATTTCAAGTCCTGCTCATTTTCAGCAAGCAAAGTTATATTACCTGCATTATGCAGGTTGTTGATGAGTTTTCCTCTGATCCTGAAGCCACATTCTTATTCGTAGAATCCAGTTTCTTGAGTGTTCTGCTCAGAATACAGATTTAATAGGTGTGGAGAAGAATACAACCCTAGCACAGACGTTTCCTGATTTTAAACAATACAGAGTTCCTTTGTTCCTTTTGAACAGCTGCTTGGTCTAAGTATATATTTCATATGAGCATAATTAAGTGTTCTAGGATTCTCATTCTTCTCAAAGTTAGCCGTAGTTTGTTATAATCCACATAGTTAAATGCCTTTGCATAGTCAATAAAGTAGAACATGGGACAGTCCATAGACATTCTTCTGCCATTCTCTGTTTTCAGTTAGGATCCATCTGCCATTAGCAGTGATATCCAATGACCTCTTCTAAATTCTGCTTGAATTTCTGGCAGTTCTCTGTCAATGTACTATTCTAGCCATTTTTTTTTATAAATATTGAGCAAGAGATCATCAAGCAATAGACAACGATTCCAGTAAGCTTGAGCATTTCTGTCCTGCTGAGCTTGAAATAGTTTACTGAGTTTTGTGCATTACTTTTAACCCCTTTGTAGAGATTTCCAAGGAACTTTGGTGATGCATTGGGTTAAGTGTTTCTGCTAGCTACAAGATTGTTGGCTTAAGCCTGATGCTGTAGAGATAAAAGTTAGGACATTTGGCTTCCATAAAAATTTACGGCTTAAGAAACACTATGGATCATTTCTAATCTGTCCTGTTGGGTAGCTTCTTGAAAGAAATGAAGCCTGAGTCCTTCTTTGAAGGAAAGCTTGTGAGACTTTTTCTCATATACTTTTGGCATGTTGGCAGGAGGGGCCAGTCCTTGGAAAAAGACATCAAGCATAGGAAGATGGAGGACCTGTGGAAGAGAGGCTGATTGTAAATGAGATAGATTGCCTCAGCATCTGCAACAATATACTTAAGCAGAGCGGAGAGTGATGGCGAAGGATCAGCAAAGGGTTGATTGATCTGCTGTACATAGTATGCTTTGAGTTAGAGTCGGCTAAATAACTCCTAACAACAACAAACACAGCATGAGTTCAAATGAGCTTGATGGCAGTTTTTGGGTGGAGGTTTCCCTTTTGACTGTAATCCTAGTCAGGAAGCGTATCTGGAGCCAGGTGTGAGCAGGTGTTGAATTAACAGGTGTGCCCTTAGGGAGCTCCACTTTATGGGAGTGCAGTAGATGACTGGGACCTGGGGCCAGGGGTAGCCATGTTTAGGGTGAGGGGAGCAGGTGAGTGGGGAAGTCCTCTGGGCCTCTGTGTTGACTCCTACCCCTGCTTGGAACAGTGGTTAACTCTGGAGGAGTGGGGATCTCAGCACTATCACAAGAGGGCAAGAAAGTAGAAAATCCTGTCAGGCACGCAGGAAGGCAGCTGTGACATACAGCCAGCACCTGCTCCATTTAGGGCCTGTTTGTATGGGAGCCGGGTATGAATCTGTCAAGTTGTTCAGAGCTAGTCAGACCCAGCAATCCTCTGAATCCAGGGGGTCAGTCAGGAAGCCAGACCTGCCTGGGCCTGGTCTCCCATCCATCCTCTGTCCTGTCCCACACACCTGCTCTTCCTCTTTGCCATCTTCAGTCCTCAGGGCACATCTGTCTTGTGCCTTTGATGGACAACTTAGGGTGGACTGTTCTGAGATGCAGCCTCTCTGGCTGCTGCAGCTGGGGCCCAGCAAGCATGCTTCTCTTGGGACATGAGCGAATAGACAAAGCACAGACATTGTCCTCAACAACAACACACTGCCTCCCTCGCCCTGAGTTTGCAGGGTCCTGTGAAATAGGCTTCAGGGTAGAGTTACAGAGAAAGATGCAGTTTTTGGTGTTTTATATCCAGTTGCCGTTGGTGATGAGGACGACAAAGAATGCGGTCTCCTGGTTCAGGGCACGGTGTAGCTGGAGAGTTGTTCTTGAAGATGTTTTCTAGCAGGTAAAATTTTTCACCTTCAGGCCTAATTTCTGCTGAGCCCAGCTGTGAGACCAGGGAAGAGATAAACCTGACTATAGAAGCAGTGACCCTTGTGTGTGGGCAGTACTTACTGATGGTCATTGGATGTGCTGCTATGGGCATATGGACTGCCTTGACCAACACCTGTTCTGATGGGATATTCTGATTCAGTGAATGCCCATCCTTTTCCAGTTAAATATTTTGATTGTCACAAAGCCAAGTTTTCATTATGTCTGAGGTCCCTGGCCTCCCTAGAACTGTAGGCTTTATAACTTGAAAGATGAGTAATGTTTGTTAGAAAAGCGGTGAAGAGAGAGATTCCAGGTGAGAGAGCACTCCAAGGAAAAGACACAGGCATGAAGAGGCTTAGAACATTCAGGATTAACACCCTTGGAGATCATTTCGTGAAAGCCTTTGGTTAGGAAGACTCAGGACTAAGCTTCTTCAGGGCAGAGAAGGAACCAAAGGTTACCTTCCTCAGCCTTTGGGATCAATAACTGATGAGATTTCCCCTGGACCTCTCACACGGAGTTTTCATTTTGGGCCACAAATGGGAAAACCTGGATCCACACGTAGACAGTGACGTGCTGAAGTCACATGGTGAGTTAGCAGCACAGCCAAGGTTGATCTGATTGGTGACTCCTCTGTTTCATTAGATGCCCATACCCTTACCTTCCCTTTTGCTTTTTGTCCAAAGTTAAGTGACCCAGAACTTTCCACCATTCAAACTTCCTTCCTTCCGTTGTTCCAGGAAACCTAAATTACTGAAGGTTTGGGAGGCATCTTTTGTTGAGGTCTTAGGTTCTATGAAACCATTTCAAGGAGTTTTATTTAAGCACTTGATTATTAACAGAAATGTCAGCCATTGGAACCCTCTGCTGGAGATGTAGCAATCAGTTATGGGTCAGAATTACCTTGCCTATATGATTGCTGTGAAGGGGAATTGACTCAGTGGCAACAGGCTGAAGTTATGGAGCCATTTTACAGGTAGAACTACTAAGTCATGGTTTAACTATGGAACTGGGCCCAGGCCTAGGCCCAGGGTGTTAAAGCTTTGTCCTCTGCTATTCCTACCTCTAATTCTCCTAAGACTCTTTGCTCACTGAAAGATGTTAAAATATGGACTTTAGTCCTTGAGCATTTCAGGGCTTAGCACATTGATTTATGAAATCATCTAATGGCATGACCTCAGAACACATGGGAATGGGCTTAAGAGTTTATTTTCAAAAAGACTGATTATCAATGGATCATAATCATACCTGTTCTTTTACTGCTCCCCCCTCATTGGAGCCACAGATGTCAAATCAAAAGCTCTCTTCCAAGCTGCGTGGTTTCTGATTAGGCCTCATGGAAGCCCTGTGGCAATGCTTAAGAGGCTACGGGCA
Organism: Elephantulus edwardii; assembly: GCF_000299155.1. NCBI lineage: Eukaryota > Metazoa > Chordata > Mammalia > Macroscelidea > Macroscelididae > Elephantulus > Elephantulus edwardii. Next base: position 2,579,614 of record NW_006399794.1, read on the forward strand.
CGATAGGTAGTGGTAGGATGGAGAACTTTACTTTAACCAGAGCGGCTCTTCTCTACTGGCATTGTATATTGGAGTTCACGTAAACTTTTATATAGCTATGACTAAAACTAGTTTGGAAACTGTTGTTTGAGTTGAGCGAACCATTTAACTGAGCCAGGCAGTTTGCTGGGAAGGAGGGTGCAGCTGGGCCTTACACCTTCAGCAGAACAGCTATGGGGCTTTGGGAAGTGGCTCCACACCACAGTAGAGGTGGCCGGATGCTTTCTCGGCTGGCATGACCACTTGGCTAAACAAATGCCCAGATTCACATTTCCCCTCTGGGATCCTGTCTCTCATGGCCAGTTCCCAACATCCTGACACTGCTGGCCAGGAAACTGCCTACTGACCTGGTCGGATGTGGCTCCGGAAGTAGCCCGTTCTCTCTCCCAGCTGTCCTGTGGTGCTGTCCTCACCTCCCTCCTGTCCTGAAGGCCAGAGCAGAGATACGGCGCCCATTCCTTTTGGATCTTCAGTGAACCGGTTGGTCCAAGCCTCCAGTTCCTTGCTGCTGACAATGCTCTTTCAATTTCACAGCAGGCACAAAGCATCAGAAGGCATTTTTTTTTTTTTTTTTAGGAAACAGCTGTTCAGGAAATGTTGATGGGTTTGTGCTTCCTTTTCTTTATCCCTTCATTGCCTTTGCTTGGCCAGCAAGAGCACTGGAGGGAGGAGACTGGCAAGGAGACTGTCCACGGAGGGGTCCAGCCTGCTTGGGGTCCACAACCCCGACTTCTCTTCACATCGCCCAACTGGAGGAGGCTGGGGTCTCTTGTAGAGAGACCTTGTTGCTTTTCTCTTGTTCTTTAAAAGCCAGGCAATAAATCCATCCCAGTGAAGGAAAGGATAAAAGGAAACCTCTTCTTAATTGGCTCAAGGCCATTGCACACATTACCAGGTGCACTCAGGCTGCAATTTACTTTTTAATTAAAGTTCTTTCTACCTACAGGAAAGCTGAACGCTGGGCCAGTGTTCTATCGCTTGGAAAGGGTGTTTGGGGCACAGTTACAAGGAGAAGCCGAGGCGATAATTTTGCTCTGTGAGTTTGGGGTTGTTTTTGTCTTTTCTTTTTAATCTTCTTGGTTCTCCCTCATGGGTATCTGCCTTTTCATAGTCAGTTACTTGCAGAAGGATCTTCCCAGGATTCTTGTACAAACCAGATGACTGCTAGAGTTCCCTTGGCTCACCCCTTCCCTTCCATCCCTGATTCCACAGGAGTTCTGCACGTCCTGGGCAGTCCACTTGCTCGCCGACTCCTCTTTGTCCAGTCATTGCCTGGACCTGTGGTCTCTACTTGTTGACAGGTAAAAAACCCTTCCAGGTCAGCTGCTTTAGGAAAGAGTGACGTCTGGAGTTGGAGACCTGCTTGCTCTTTCTCTTTCCAAACTGCCTCTCGACTTTTTCTTTCTCTATGTCCCAGCTTATTGTCATCAAGTTTTTTATTTTTCCTTTTTTATTATTTATAGGAGGAGGGCCTTATTCTTTTTAATTCTTTGTATAATTATTTTTCCCCTTTGTTGAGAAATGCACAGCAAAGCACACTCCCGTTCTCCGGTTAATACATGTACAATTAAGTGACTCTGATTACCCCCTTTGGGTTGTACAATCACTGTCACTACTCTTTGTTTCAAAATTGTCCTTCCCTGCGCTCTGAAAAATCTAGGGTCAGCAAAGGAGGGGAAGATTCTCAGTGAGATGGATTCACTGACTCAGGGTCTATAACAATGGGCTCTAGTGTGACAGAGATGATGAGGATGGTACAGGACAGAGCAAGGTTCTTAGGATTTCTATGCGTGGCCTAGTGGCAAGAAGCTGCACTGGAATCCTGAAGGCATGCCCTTTGAGGCCACCAGCTGCTCTGTGAGAGAAGAATGGGAGATCTCCTCCTGTGAGATTAACTGCCTCTGAAAACCCACTGGTGGGTCAGCTATGAGTCATTTCAACTCAACGGTAAACAATAATAACAACAACGTCACAAACTCAGTCACTTACTGTGCTTGTAAATTTCCTATTTAAGTTGTCAATTTGGTCCTGTGTAGATAGATCTTAAAAGGGTACAGTGCTCTAGGCAGGCCACTCTTTACTGCTTAAATAAAACTGCTGTTTGGTTTTAAGGAGACTCATATAGTCTTTTTATGTGGAGGAGTTTCCCTCTTGGAAGCTGTAGGGGAAAGACTTCCACCAGCATGCAGACCCTGTGTTCTCACTTCCCTAAGAATCATTCTAATAAACAAGCCCCCTCCCTCCAGGGTGCCAGCCAAGAGTTTGCCTGTCTCCCTCTCACGTGGAGATAAAAGCTTTGGTCTTGTTGTCTCCAGGGCCTCTCCTGAATCCTGCAGCCCCACTCCTCTGTACAAACTGAGCCCAGCATTCACAGCTTCTGAAGCACCCATCCGGGTTCTAAAAGCAATTCTGTAGCCTTTAATGAAGTCCCCTGGTTGGAAGGGAGAAGGTGGATGCAGACTCCTATTAGTGACACTGTTATTAGTTGCTGTTGTTGAATCAGTCCCTTAATCAAGGCCCTCCTGGGCAATGAAGGATTTCCAGGTCCAGTGCCATTCCCATGATGGATTGTGATCCTTAGGGTTTTTCTTGGCTGTGTTTTGGAAGTAGATTGTTAAGCCTTTCTTCCTAGTCTGTCTTAGACTGGGAGCCTCCGTTCATCATCATGGCCACACACAAGCTCCACTGACAGATGGCTGTGTTTGAGGATTATTGGCTGGGAACCGAATCTAGGTCTCCTGAAAGGAAGGCAAGACTGAGCCACTACTGTCCCTCATCAGTGCCATTGTCTCTAGTGAAACAGCAGCTGGAAGAGGCAGCCTTTACATTGCTGAGGAGTGTGAATGGCTTCTGGTGTTCAGTGAGGACTGACTTTCCATTGGCCAGGAAATTTCCAGAGAGTAAGGAGAGAAAGTTCAGAGGGTGTCTTATCAGAAACAGCACTGAGAAGCTTGCCTGGAGGAGCTCGGAGCAGGCTCTGTTCTGTGGCCTGAGTTGATGTGTGGTTCAATGTCTACATCTCTTCTCTGACCCTTCTCCAGCCTTGTCTTCTGAGATTATGAGGACTGAGTGGATATGAGTGAAGTCAAAAGATGATGATCATAATAATAACCACTAACGTTTATTTATTTTCAGTAGGAGTCAGGCTCTTGCTCAGCTCAGCACATACATTATTTCATTTAATCTTCACCACAGACCAGTGTGGTAAATACCATTGTCCACATATTATGAATGAGAAAACCGAGTTCAGAGAACACAGTCAGGCAGAGCTGGGGGTGGATGGTGTGATTTTTGCATCACCATCACAGTTGAGAAGGCAGTAAAAATAACTTGATACTTGCTGAAGTCTGAGCTTTGACCTTTAGAGCATTTACCCCTAAGACTCTGCTGCTGTGGTCCTGGACCGGAAGCTTTCCCCTGGAGGAGTGTGGTACATCTTGCCTGAGACAGCACAACATCTTGTTCCTTCAATACTATGCACTCACTTTTGACGACCAGTGCAAGGACCATGGTCACATGACATGACTGAAGGCTGTTTTCTACATCAGATTTCGTGGGGCCTGCACCTGGTCCCATTAGTGCCTTGCACCAACCCAGCTAAGGTAGCAGTCTTCAGGATTGAAGGGGCCTGGATTGAATCCACCTCCTTTCCAGCTCTGTGACCTTAAGCAAAACATTTAACCTCTCTGAGCTTTGATTTCCTCTCTGTATTATGGAGGGATAATCTGTCCTCGGATGGTCACTGTGAGACTCAAATAAAGGCCACAAGTACAGAGTGTCTGGTACGATGTAAAGTATGTGCCTGCATACAGCAGAGAGCATTTCAACAAGTGTTCGTAGCTGCTAATCCCCGTCGGGCTTCTTTCCCTTCTAATGACACCTAGTTTAAGTAAAATCCTGTCATTTGGGGAAATGAATTGGAATTATATGCTGCCTTGTCATCATTGTGATTTATCTTTTAATTAAGCCAAACCCAGGCCCTGGAGCCAACAATAGGTCCACAGGCTTGGAGGCAGGAGTGGGGAACCTCACCCAAGAACTTGCGCCGGGAGTCAGTGCCCTGGAAGCTGGTCAGATGTAGTCGCAGCATGAAGGTCATGCTGGTTACAGAAAGGCAGCCCGTACTCTTGTCTACCCAGGGCTTTAGTACGTGTTTGGAGGCCTCTGTCTTCTGGAAGCAGATGGAAAATTGTTAGCCAGGGGGTTCAGCTGTACTCTGACATCCTGACTTTGTCTCCTGTGTGACCTTGGCTTAGTTGCTATACCTCTCTGAACCAGAGTTTCTTCTTTGTAACAAAAGTGATATCCCCCCCTTCCCAGGGTTGTGACTGATAAACTGGAAGTTCTCAAGAAACATGGTCATTGAGACAATACCACATTTTCTCCTCAAAGGAGTGTCTATAATGATAATTTGCTCCCTCTTTTCCCACCCCCTATGGTTAATGACTCACGAGGAGAGTCCCTAAAAAGACCCCTAAATTAGTCCTAATTAGAGTCCTAAAGGGAGCTCTAATGACCTAGTAGTCATTAGTTGCACTGCCAGCCTAAAGACATAGGAATCCACCAAGTGCTCCAAGGGAGAGAGGTGGGCATTCTTCTCTCATGCAATGTACCACCTCTGAAAACCCGCTGGAGGGTCAGCTATGAGACAGTTCCAACTCGATGGCTGTGAACTTCAGGGTTTGTTTTGGTTTTTTATTTTTACTTTGCTAAGTAGCTCATATTTTCTTTCCTCCTTTCTTCTATTTCCTCTCATATCTCTCTTCTATCCTTTTCTCTTCTCTCTCCTGTCCCTCCCTGAGGTCTTTTCAGAACCTCTGCTATTTGCTTGACGTACTGTGCTGGGGAAGGTGTGAGCATGAATGAAGCTGTTTATGCCCTCAAGGATCTCATGGCCTCATATAGAAGATATGATAGCATACAACGTGTAAGGCATGAGAACTAAAATCAGTTTTTGACTCAAGTTACTTTGTTGTTGTTATGTGCTGTTGAGTCACCTGTGACCCATAGCGACTCTGTGTACAAAAGCTCTGAACCATGCGCTGGCCTGAGCCAGTCTCACTAATTCCAACACAACTACCCCCTTGCCCCAGTCACTGTATCAACCCATCTCATCCGGGGTCTTCCTCTCCTGTGCTCTCCCTCCACCCTTCCAAGCATGATGCCCTTCTCCAAGGACTGGTCCCTCCTGGCCACATATCCAAAGTATGTGAGACAGAGCTTCAAAATCCTAGCTTCCAAGGAGAAACATGGTTTCACCCTCTCCAAAATAGATTTGTTTTCTTGTCAGTCCATAGTATGTTGAAGACTTCTCTCCAGCACCACAATTCGAATGCATCGATTCTTCTTCTGTCATCCTTCATCATTGTTCATCTCTCTGAAACATAACAAGTACTTGCGAAGACAATGGCCTGGATTAGGCGCACCTTAGTCTCTAGACTGACATCGTTGCTCTTAAGTACTCTGGAGAGGTCAAGACAAGACAGCAAGTTTTCCCAAGACAATTTGTCTACTTTCCTGACTGCTGATGTTATGAGTATTGATTGTAGACTTGGAGATCATCTAATCCAAATGAGGAAACTGAGGCTCCAGGAAGAGAAGAGACTGAGCCCAGTGCCTTCCAGCTCACATCTCCATCCTCTTTAAAGACTGGAAAGGGAAGAAGGAGAATCTTGCCTTGTATGAGGAAACACTCCACTAGAGTAAGCCCTTGAGTTGGGTCTTAAAGGTTGTTTAGAATTGAAGGTAGAGATGTTGGGTAGGGGACCAGTAAGGGACATGTTGAATAAATGTATGGTAGCCTGAAGGGACTTGGTAGATGAGAAGGATTATCCTGGTGGAGGGTGGAGCTAGGAAGCAAGTGGGTAATGGCACTGGGCTAAGGGTGGGATCAACACTTTAACTAACGCTTACCCCCACAATAAGGGATTTATCTTTAACTGCCCCACAAATTGCTGTCTGTCAGATACTCCTATAAATCTGAACATTCAGATTAAGACAGACTAGGAAGAAGGATTGGCCACCCACTTCTGAAATAGCAGGCCTCTGAAAACCCTATGCACAACAGAAC
>NW_006399794.1:2588631-2665186 GCF_000299155.1 Elephantulus edwardii
TGGGTGTGTCAGAGGCGGTGCGGTTGGCGCAGGATAGAGCAGGGTTTGGAGCTGTTGTGCATAGGGTCTCTATGAGTCGGAAACGACTCGATGGCACATAACAACAACAACAACAGCCTGAAGGTAGAGGCTGAGCTAGGAATGGTGAGTGGCTCTGGAGTGAGGGACAGGAGCTTTGGGAGGGGACTGTCATCACTGGTGGCTCACAGATGCAATGGCTTGGCTCCCACCATAGGATGCCCTGCCAGGAATTAATTGTATCCATGGTAATGAGCTTGGGCTTGGAACACCAGGTTGGCTTAAATAAACCTCTCTTAAATGTTGGATTTATGATGCGTTTTGCATAATAGTAGCAGTAACTGGACTGAACACATGCTAGATAGATGAACCCAAATACTTAAAGGAACCTGATCCAAGAATGCCGGTGAAAACACCTCGTGATAAATCATGGCTATTAATTTGCACGCTTTGGGTCTGCCAGGCTGGAGCAAACAATTCTTTAGCCTCCCGGGAGCGTTGAGCAGCAAGCTGTTATGAGCACTCAGAGTAATTTATACTAATGCTTCTGCACTGTCCTTGCTTCCCCAACTCCGACTCCTTTGTGGGGAGAGATGTTAAATTGGCTCCATCTGTTTAGTGTAGCTCTTCTGGTTGTCCTGCAGATGGGATTTCCCTTTGACATCGGCTCCTGCCTGCACTTAAGAGTGTCTTTGTCTTCCTGATTGCCTTTTTGGAGAGTGGGAAGAGCTGGTGGATGAGCTTTCTATGACACAAGACTGCTTTGACTTGGAACTCACCACAAGTGTGATACCTTGATGGCCTTTCTAGGTTCTTTTAGATTAAGTGGATGAAATGTCTAGGAAGACACCAAGTTGGATGCTTCTGTCTGGAGATAATTTTGACTCTGTTAAAATTTGTGTGTGAGCCGGAATTGAGGGATTGTTGTTGTTATGTGCCGTTGAGTCCCCTGGTAATCACAGTGGGAGCGAGCCCTGGTGTCATGGTTTGTAACATATTGTGCTGCTAGCCTTTTGGTTAGTGGTTCGAATTCACCAGCCACTCTGAGGGAGAAAGATGGGCATTCTCCTCCCAGAAGGACCTTCAGCTTTGAAAACCCAATGGAGCATCACTATGTGACCGCAACCACTTTGACATCAGTGAGTGTTTTTATTTTAGGAACTGAGAGAGGCTCTGTGTTGTGGCATTCTTAATATAATTAATGATTATATGAAAGTTCATGACTTCGTACATTTTCAAATCATATTTTTAAGTCTAGACCAAAGGAATGTCACCTACCTTGCACCTGGCCTCCTGTGGAGCAAATTTGACCAGCAGTTGAGTCCTAGCAGGACTCGGGAAGCAAGTCATGCAGCCTTTGGGAAGTCCTTTGTTTTCCACTGCAAAATGGGGATGTAATTTTCCTATCTTTCCCAGCTGTCGATTGTCGTCCATTGAGGGAGATAATGTTCCTGGCTAGTGCCACAGCCAACAGCTGGGAAAGGTGTGTGGCTTTTTTGCACACTTATGCATGTCTGTCTCATATACTTTGGGCATGTAGTTAGGAGATGCCAGCCCTTGGAAGAGGACATCATGCTTAGAAGGGTGGAGGAGGGTCAGCAAAAGAGAGGGAAGACCCTCAATGAGATGGATTGACATGGAACAATGGGCTTAATTATATCAGAGATGGTATAGACAGAGCAGCATAAGGCAGAGTTTCACTCTGTTGCCAGGGTGGGGTCATTATGGATCATGTCAGCTTGATGGCATCTACAGCAACAACAACATGCTCTGGTAGAGTTAGTCATCTGATCAGTGATCTCTGTCTCTTCTCACAGTGAAGCAGGGAGATCACACCTACAGAACTGACTTGCTGTTTATCTGCTTATTGAAAGGCCCCATGTTATCATGCCGAAAGCTCATGCTAGGTGGTAGGGCCTGGGGGGTAGGGTTGAATGCTGACTCTGTCTGGGAGTAGCTGGGAGCCCTTGGGGAGATCATTCTAATCCAGTCTGCTGCCCTGTTCCCCCAGAACTCTTCCTTTTAGAATGAAAGTGCTGACAGAACTAACCCACCTTTGATGCTATTGTGAACACAAAATGAAATGGTGTGTGCCGAACACTAGCACAGTGTCACAACCGCAGTGAACCAGGACAGGGATATCCTGGCCCATTAAAATTGAGGTTCCGCCTCAGGAAATCCTTGTCAGTGTTCTGCCTGGGCATCTTCCAAATGGGCTTATGGAGACAATGATGAAGCTATAAGATAGAAAATAGGATGTGAACTTCAGCACGTGGAATAGCTCTTGGGTTTTGGGTCTATTGATTGGGGTGTTTTACCCTGTTCAGGATAGTAGTTAGAATGGGGAAGGACCAGTAACTACCCTGCTGCCACTGCCCAAATAAGTCATGGACTTCGTACATACCCTGTTAGGTGTTAACACACACCTCCATACCTTTGCTGGAGAGAAGAAGAAATCAGCCTGTTCTATAATTTTTCATGTTTTCTCCTCAGAGTTCTGACCACAGCCACACTCTATTTCCCAAGAGTCCTTGTTGAACAAGTAAAGCATCTTTTTTAAGGTAGGCTTAAGATTCTGGGAGAAGTACAAGATCAAATTAGAATTCCTATTTCCTCCTTCAGGGTTTCTGAATAAGTAGTTAATGTGTGTGTCTTCTAGCTGAAAGGTTGGTGGTTTGAATCCACCCAGAGGCACTTTGGAAGACAGGCTTGGAGATGTACCTCTGAAGAATCAGTCATTGAAACTCTGTGGACCACCAACTCATTCTGACACTATGAAGTCCCCATGAGTTGGATAGCAGTGAATTACTCTCTTTCCCTTCTCTTGCTGAACTGCAGACTCTGTATTTGCAAATTGAGCATAATGAGACTCAGTCTGGCAGGGCTGTTTGTGACATTCCAGTGGCATAATCTGTACATAAGTCCCTGGTACTGAGGAGGTTCTTATTAGTTATGACTTTTCATTGTGGCCTGACTTTACATCAGAAGTAAGCATACCTTTCTTAGCATAAGAAAAGACTCAAGCCCGTTGACTTCAGGTTAGTCAGCCTTCCTACATGTGGCAGGATGTCATGACCTCATCAGGGGATGAGAACTTCAAGCACTGTTGTTTTAAGCATTCTTCTCAATGATTTTTGGCTTCCAGTTCTGGCAATTGAAAAGGGCAGCCCCTGCCCAGTTGGAATTATTATTGTCACTGTGCCTTCCTTCTCTTCTGTCAGCAGAAAGTGACTCATGCTTCTGCATTCCTGACAGTAGCAGGAAGATGAAGGTCACTTGAGGGCCATCTGTTCTTTGTCCTCTTGTCGAAGGGCACAGTCTGCTGCCTTGTCAACCATGTTTGATATTTGAGGGTCCTCCCACCTTACCATGCAAATTTAGGCTCCTCACAGCTTGGTGTGCTCTAAGAGTTACAGACAAGGCAGGAAAGCTCACTCCAGAACAATTGGTGTGTCCTTGCCCAGCACTTGCCAGGCTTCATAGGTGGGATTGGGGAGGATCTAGAGCTGGGACTCAATGCTTGAGTTCAAATCTCAGACTGGGTAGCTTTAGACAAACGGCTTACACTTTCTGTGCCTGTTTGCTACTCATCTTTAACACAAAATTGACAATAAAAACTTTATACAATTTTTATGAAGACTGAGTTCACAGACAAAGTGCTTCATCTGGTGTCTGGCACATCATCAATAAGCTATAAATGTTAAAAAAAAAAAACAACCAAAAACCCAGACAATTAAAAAAAAAAAAACAAAACGCCTACCACAGGGCAATGCTGTCAAGTCAATTGTGAATCATAGAGAGACTGTAGGACAGAGTAGAACGGCTCTGTAGAATTCCAAGGTTGTAATCTTTATGGGATGGAGGGACTCCATCCCTCCTATCAAGCTCCTCTCTGGGGCCTGAAAGCCTGGAAGCAGGTGTGTTATCAACTTCAACAACTTGCTTATGTACATGACAAAATCTTGCTTGCTAAAAATGAGGAGGACTTGAGGTGTTTGCTGCACAAGATCAAAGATTACAGCTTTTAATATGTATTACATCTCAGCATCAAGAAAAGATAAATCTTCACCACTGATCCAATAGACAAGATCATGATAGATGGAGAAAAGATTGGAATTGTAACCATTTCAACTTACTTGGGTCCACAATCACCACCTTTAGTACCAGTAGTCAGGAGATCAGGAGGCATATAGCAATGGGAAAGTTGGCTGTTGGTGACCCCTATAAAGTCCTGAAGAGCAATGATATCAGTTTAAAAACTAATGTGCACTTGACTCAAACCATGGTCTTTTCAATCACTTACTATGCATCTGAGAGCTGGAAAATGAATAGGGATGACAGAAGAATCAGTGTCTTTGAGTTGTAGTGTTGGAGAATATTACTGAATAGCCTTTGAACTATTAACAGAACAAACAGGTGTGTCTTGGAGAAAGTGCAGGCAGAGAGCTCTTTAGAAACAGAGATAGTGAAGCTTCATCTCACATACTTGGGACATGTTGTGAGGAGAGGCTATTCCTTGAAAGGGAACGTCATACTTGGAAAAGTGTAGCGTTGGAGAAAGAGGAAGATGGATTGATATAGTGATGACACAATGGCCTTGAGTGTGTTGGAGATCATGAGGATGGCACAAGACAAGACAGGGTTTAGATCTGTTTTTCACAGGGTCACTATGAGTTGTACTCAGTTCAACAGCACCTAACAATGTTTATGGAAGCAGACTTCGTCATCTTTCTTCTGTAGAGCTGTTGGTAGATTTGAGTCACTGATCTTTTGGTTAACAGCCAAGGGCTTAACCACTACACCACAATGGCTTCTTTCAATAAATGTTATCTATTTTTATTGTGTTGCTTAAATCATGCTTGATTCTCAAAAGCAGCATAAGGTGCAAGCAGGCCATGTTATTTTTATACCCCTTTTCTAGAATGAGGACTCCTGGCAGCTTAGTGTGTAATATATTGGAGAGCTAATCAAAAGGGCCAAGTTTGTATCCATCAGCTACTCCAAAGGAGGAGGATGGGCAGGCTCCTCCCATCAAGTTTTATACCTTCAGGAGCTGGTTTGGGAATCACTACAACTGGAACTGACTTGATGCCATTGGGCTTGGTTTTGGTTTATTTCTAGGTGAGGAGTCCCTGAGTGGTCACATGGTGACTGCTAATGGAAGGGCTGAAGATTTGGTCCATCAAGAGGCATGTTGGAAGGAAGGCCTGGTGATGTAATTCCCAAACACTTGCCATTTCAACCCCTATGAGAATTTAGTGCTACTCTGATAGACTCGGTGACTAGCAGTTCTCTAGATTAGAAGACTGAAGCTGAGTCATTATGTAGTCAACTATCCTGAAGTGACTGAGCCTGGGCCCTTGCAAGGTCTCATGATCCTATGTCTACACCACTGCTCAGTGGTGTCTAAACATTGTCCCCCATCTGGAAGCTTAGGGAGCTGGAAACACAGATTCCTGGACCCTCAAATCTACTCAATCACAATCTTAAGGGATGGATCCTTGGAAATCTGCATTTGTAAAATGCTTCCCTAGCACTGATATCTAGACATTGTTGGGGTTTATTGTCTGCATAACTGGGAGTGCAGTGTTGCCCAGGGCAGAGAGATAGGGCAAGGTCCTATTAAAATCTTCAAAGTCTGTGATTTGGGCAGGCACTACCATTAGCTTACTAAATAGGAACTTGCAGGAATGCAAAAAGCTTGCAAGTTGTTTTAAGCACACCAACACTTTCCCAGGTCATTGGATTTAGTTTTCAATGGGATAACCTTATTATGTATTATAGGTTCTATTTGAGATACTAGATTTGAGATGAAATGGGAGAGTCTTTGTCAAGACATTGTCCTTGGCCTCATTGCAATTGATCCCTGAGGGAAGTAGCTAATCTATAAAGGCCCTATGACTGATAAACTTCAAGAGAAAAGTTTCTTAAAAGAATTCAGAGTGAATGTGATGAGGAAGAGCAGAGACAGAATCTGTGAATCCTGACCAAAAAGTACCAGAGACATGAGATACCTTGAGAGACTTTCTAGGGCCATTGCCTGTCAAATTTGTAATATCAAAGTGGACTCACTCCTAGGAAGCCTTCTGTTGGTTGGGATGTTGGAATTGGGTAGGTGGTAGTCTGACTCCCCAGACTGTAACCAGAAAATAAACCTTAGGGAAAAGTAGCTAAAAGCTTTGACGTCACTTCCACAATGGAGTCTCTGAACTTTTTAAAAATTTCTCTTCACCTTTCCAAGGCTGGATCACTTTGGGGAAATGGAGGCAGTTGTTTCATAACTCTTGATTGAGTTGTTCTGAAATCACCTAATTATTGTCTGACTTGTCATTGTCCTCACTGGCTGCCTTCAGGTGTTAGTAAGCCTTTCACTTTGGTGGCCTGGAAGTCATCAGCCACAGAAAACGTAAAAAGTCAGAGTGGTCCACATAGCAGAACTAGAGAGGCCCTAAGAGACCAGCTTGCCCAGTGATTTTGAAAGGTGTCTAACCATAACAGCCTCGTGCGTACAGATCCTTACCCGGAGAAATTACAAGTTTAACACAATATAATATAATGTCTATAGGTGGGAGGTACAGACTCATTGACTATAGGCTTAGCTTCCCTTAGAGTATATCCCCTGACACCTGTCTGAGGAACCCAAGGCTGAGTCTGAAGACCACTGAGAGTCTAAACAGGCAGAGTGACTTGCCCAAGATCACCCAGCCCCTTAGAGGCTGATCATTTAAGGGAGGAGCAGGTCCAGTGGTGCTCACTGAACTGGAATCCAGGACTCCAGACACTGTGTTAAGTGCTCTCTCCTTTATATCTTGGTCTGTCTTAGCCAGTGAGTATCCACTGAATTTTACGGCAGAACTTCTCCAGATAAAAGGAGATATTTCACCTTGAGAGTCTCATGTGGGTCAGGAAAAGTGACACTGCTGAAATATCAGACCAACCCTGTCCTTCCCCGCCACTGGTAAATCACGAATGAAGAACGTTTATGGGAGGACTTACTCCTTGAGGAACTATGCATTCCAGTGAACTACATCACAGGAGAGACCAGAGCCACAAAACACAATTACAAACAACTGACCAGACTCCTGGTAGCCTACGTACTCTCCAGTATTGCTGTTATCATGTACCATCAAGTTGGAACAGACCCATAGCTGACTCTCTGGTTTTCAGAGGAAGTTAATTGCATTGGAGGATATTGCCCATCTTTCTCCTGCAGAGCAGTTGGTGGGTTTGAACCGTGTGCCTTCAGGATTGCAGCCCAGCTTCTTACCACTAGACACCAGAACTCAACTAAGTTTGGATTAGTAACAAACATCCCACAGATCTTACTGGGTTATAAAACAAGGGTTTATTTTTTTGCTTATGTTGAAAGTGTTTTCTGTGTTAGCAATGCTCTGCTCCATACGCTTTCTCATTCTGTAACATGGTTATTTCATTGTGGTTAAAAAGAGCAAGAGACTGAGCATCAAACGGCATCACTCTCTTATTGCTGCCCTGCTGGACCCAATTCATAGCTGACCATTTAGACAGTTTTCAGAGACTCTAAATCATGGAGGAGGAGTTTGGCCATCTTTCTCCTTCAATGCAGCTAATGTGTTCAAACCACCTTTTTTTGCAGCCCAAATCCTTACACACTAGGCAACTAGAGCCACATAACCACATTTAAAACATGTGCTCAACCTTAACATACTTCATATTGCACATGTTTCACTAATACATAGTTATGTATCAGAGCCTGGCAGGGGGGCTTTTTATGATACAAAACAAGGGAAGGAATGAGGTTGTCAAATCCTCTTAAGTAAGAGAGTGGAGTTGTCAATGATTCCAAATGAATGCAGTTTTAGATGCTCCTGATCTAAACCATAGTAACTGTCAGTTGCTTCATATGCATATGAAAGTTAGACAATGATCAAGGAAGACCATAAAAAGAGTTGATGCCTTTGAATTGTCCTGATGGTGAAGAGCGTGAGTTATATAATGGACTGACAAAAGAACAAAGAATTCTGGCTTGTGGAAAGTGAAACCAAGGTGCCCCTTGGAGGTGCACACTCACTCACTCACTCAGTTGTAGTCTACCTGAAGATAGCTAACAACAACAACAACAACAATAACAACAACAATTATAAAAGGTGTTTTGGGAGTTGGCAGAAGATGTAAAGGGTTCTTATTCCATAAGACCTGGTTTCTGAAGACACAAAGAACATTTTTTTTTAAGATCTCCAAATCCAAACTCTTGGAAACTTAAATTATCTATGGCAACTCTCTCAAATGTTAGGCTCCCAACCTTGTAACTATCCCTCCAGGGGTCTTCTGCTTCCCTTTCTCTACCAGAAGTAGCGATGGGCCTAAATCGGCTGGCAGAGGTAGCAATGGCATCTCCTGCTGGTGTTGGTACGTTTGGTGCCTAAAGAGGCCATGGAGAACCCCTGCTGACTGGTCCTTCTTTACGGCCATGCTTCACAAGACTGAGGTGGAGTTGGCTAATGGAGTGGTCTTTCCCGTCACTCTCCCCTCATCCACTTCCAGGAATTGTAAATGTTTTGTCTTTTATGGTATTGTTTTGACAGATGAAAAAATGAAAATTTAAGATCTTGGAGATACTGGCCCCCAAACAGTTTCCCCTTCTCAGCAGAAATCAATGGCTGCCTACCTTAATGGATGTGTTAGTATTTTTCATACTATTGATTATTAATAAGTCAGGAATTAGGAAATCACTCTGTAGTGGAAGAATTGGATATTTGGATTGGGGTTACTTGGCAAAGCGGTGCTGCCAACCCTTTTAACAGTGTCAGCCGCTCCTGGCCAAGCAGAGATATATACACAAACAACCTGTGAGCTTTCATGTGACCTTTGATCAGACAAGCACCTTTAAAGAACTCCTTCCTTCCTGGTGCTCCAGCATCTGTCTTCTGCAGAAAACACTCCTGGGAGTATTAAAGACTCAGGTATTTCTTGTTCTTCCACAGCTGCAATGATGGAGTGGCAAAAGGAAACAGTTTCCAAGCTGTTGGAGAACAGAAATTCAGACTTTAAGGATCCGAGAAAGAACCTGCACCCCTTTTGCATTCCGTGATCTCTGTTATTGCAAAACTAATTGAGAAAGGGGAGATGCACTATCCAAACTGTACTCACATCCACACTGCAAATAGATTAAAAACAGGCACGTGTATGCGAGGTCAGGCCAAAGAGTTCTGAAAGATGGAGGGAATCCCCAGTGTTTGGTTCATGAAGACCTTTTGTTCCCATGCAGTGGTTGAAGGTTCTTTTTCCCTGCCTCAAATAGTCCAAAGTCAAGAAGCTGAAAGATGTGATGTATTGGGAAAATCTACTGTTAAAACACCTCTAAAAAAATGGTAAAGAGCAAAGATGTCAGTTTAAAGACGAAGGTGTGCCTGATCCAAGTCACGGGGTTGTTCCCCCCTCCTCCCCATTATTTCCTGTGCATCTACAAGGTGGATGATGAAGAAGGATGACAGAGAATTGCTGTCTTTGAGTTGTAGAGCTGCGGAAGACTACTGAATATATCATGGACTGACAAATGAACAAACAAATCTGTCTTGGAGGAAGTACGATCAGAGTGTTCCATGGAGGCAAGGTTGGTAAAACTTGATCTCACAGACTTTGGGCATCTTGTCAGGAGGGGTCTGTCGTTGGAAAAAGGCATCATTCTGGGAAGAGTGAAGCATCAATGAAAGAGAGGAAGACCTGCAATGAGATGGATTGACACAGTGACTGTAACAGTGGGCTCAAGCATAGCAGAGATGGTGAAGATGGTACAGGATAGGACGGGGTTCAGATCTGTTGTTCATAGGGTTGCTATGAATTGTAGTCAACTCAATGGGCCCTAACAACAACAACAACATTCCAAACCATTCCCCCCACCACCACCCCCCGTCTCCCCTATTTATATGTATTGAAGCTCTGGTGGTGTGGCCTTTAGGAAGTTGGAAGTTTCACTGCTAACCCAAAGGCCTCTCTGACAATTTTAATCCCTCCATGCCTCTGCAGAAGAAAGATGGGCAGTCTCCTCCTGCATATTTTACACTTTTCAGAAAACCCACTGGAGGGTTAGCTACGAGTTTAGTTCAGATTTAGTAGCAATAAGTTGAGCTGAATTTGTATTTATTATTATTAAAACCTAAAATTTTGGAGAAATGAATCCCCAGTTTTAGAATTGAAGCCAAGAGAACCAATAGATGTAACAGTTACACATAAGATGCTGTGGAAGCCCCGAGGCAGTTTTTGTGTTCTTGTTAGGAGCTGCTTACTCAATTCCAACTCTTAGCAAACCTGTTTACGACAGAAGGAAACACCTCCCGGCTGTGTGCCATCTTCCCAGTTTTGTCCATGTTTGACTTCATTGTTACAGTCACTATATTAATCCATAGTCTCTTTCCACAGATGTAATCTGTTTGATTTTTACATATTCCATCTGGTGAGGTCCACATGGATAGTTGTCATTTATGTTGTTTGAAATAAAAAGATGTTTCCAAGGAATAGGCCATTGTTCTTGCAAAATTCTAACTTGCAATCTCTGACATTCTTTCTATGGTCATTATTTTTCAACTAATGAATCTTCTTTGCAAATTTTGCATATCAGTCACTGCTAATTATCAATGCATCTTGATTATGTGTTTGATACATTTCAGACTGCCAAAGTTCATAAAAAAAAATCTTCAACTTCATCTTTGGCATTATAGCTAACTTTTCAGCTATAATGAACATTGATGTTAACTGATCTTTCTTGTAGGCATGCACATTTTGTCCTATTTCTGACAAAACTGTACATCAGATTAGTTCTTGAGATATTATTTTTGACAATAAATCACATGCATTTCTCTTCAATATGTCATTCCTGTCAATGATTGATTAAAAAAATAACTCAAACCAGTTAATTTCAGCTCACTAATACCTAAGATATTGATCTTCATGAATTCCATTCCATTTTTTTACAACTTCATTTTCTTAGATCCATTCTTTGAATGTTCCACATTCTCATTATGTTTGTAGTTATTCCTTCTGATTTTTAGTTATTCCACATTAGCAAATGAAGGTCAATCCATCTGTGTGGTTTAAGTTGAGTCTAATTTGAGGGACAGCTTTTCCTCAGTAGTATTTTGAGTGTCTTTTGATTGATGGTTTTCTCTTGTAGCATTGTATCAGACAATTAGACAATTTTCTGCTGCTATTCCTAGTTTGCAATGATTTTTTTAAAAATTATTTTTCCAAGTAGATCACCAGATCTTTCTTCCTACTCTCTCTTAGCCAGGAAGTTCCACTGAAACATGTCCACCATGAGTGACCTTCAAATATTTGAAATACTTATGACACATCTTGTAACATCACATCAATAGGCAAGTCAGCATATACTCAGAAACTGACAGATGGGATATGGAGCTAACAGGCTAAAGCAGTTTTCCATGCTAAGTCTGAATCATTCCCATCATCTTTCTTTTAGTCTATTTAGTTGAATCTAGCTTGAGGCCAAACACTCCCTTTCCCAGGAATAGTCATACAATGAGAAAGAAACCTTTTCCAAACATTTTAGTGTTTTTCCAATTTATAAGAAGTTGTAGAATCTGGAAGTGAATTTCATCTAGATCCACCAGAGTTAACATTTGGCTTCATCTGCCTTATTTATCTTTCCATTTATATTTGCGTTTCCCCCTGAAGCACTTGGAAATCAGGTATAGACATTATGCTCCCTAGACACTTCATCTTGTCTAACACTGAGGGTGCTCTTGTCCACTAGCTGAAAAGTCAGTGGTTCAAGCCCACCAGCTGTTGTGAAGGAAAATAATGTAGAATTCTGCTTCTGTAAGATTACAACCTTGGAAACCCTCTGGGGCACATTTACTCTCTCCTGTAGGATTACAAATGAAGAAAAATGTGACATCAGGATTGTAGGAAACTCGTCAATAACCTTCATTATGTGGATGACACAAACTTGCTTTATGAAAGTGAGGAGGACTTGAAGTACTGGCTGCAGAAGGTTAAACACTACAGCTTCCAGTATGGATTTCATATTACAATGTCAAGAAAAGAAAAAACCTCACCACAGGCCTGATAGGCAATATTATAATGGATGGAGAATGGTTTGGAACTGTCAATTACTTCATCTTACTTGTATCTACAACCAATACACTTGTTGCCAGAAGTCAGGAGAGAAAAGACATATTGTACTGGGAAACTCTGTAGTCAGGGACCTCTCCAAATTATTGAGGAATCATCATGTCAATTTGAGGTCCAAGGTGTGCCTGATTCAGGCCATGGTCTTTTCAGCCACTTGCTGTGTATCTGAGAACGGGACAATGAATAAGGATGACAGAAGAAGAATTGATACTTTTAACTGTGGTGTTAGAGAAGGGTGCTGAAGATCCCATAGATTTCCAGAACAAACATGTATGTATTGAAGAAGATACAGCTAGAGTGCTTCTTGTAGGTAAGGATGATGAGGCTTCATTGCTCATACTTAAGACATGTTGCTAGGAGAGGTTATACCTTTGAGAGGAGCATCATGCTTGGGAAAGTATAAGGACAGAGAAAGTGATGAAGACCTTCAACAAGGTGGATTGACACAGTAACTGCAACAATGGGCTTGAGTTTGTTAGGGATTGGAAGGATAGCACAGGACAGGACAGTGTTCAGATCATTTGTTCGTAGGGTCAAGGGTCATACTCAACTCAATGGCACCTATCAAAAACAACAGCATTAGGGTTTCAATCAGTTGGGTTCATCTCAAGGGCACTCAGTAAGTTTGATTATTTGGTTATTGTTTGTTTGTTTTTCAGATTATCTGTAGTTTATTCATATTTCCTATTGGTGCCAAGAATGTTCTTTGTAACAAAAGTTGGCTAAGGAGATTATATCCTGCCTACAACCTATTTTAATAAATAAAGTTGTATTGGAATATAACCATGTTCATTCATTTCTACATTGTCTTGGGTGACTTTTGATATGACAATGAACCTCTGTACAAAGCCTAAGACATTTTATTACCTGGTTCTTTAAAAAAAGTTTGTGAACTTTGTATTAGCATTCTTATAAGCTAGGTTTCAGTGGATCATTCTCTGAAGTTTTTAATTTTTTTAAAATTTTTATTGTATTATTTTTACGTGTACCATCAAATCAGATCTGACTGGTACAGGAGGAGATTGCCCCGTCCTTCTCCAGCAGAGCTTCTGGTGGATTTGAACCACGTACCTCTGGGATTGCAGTGCAGCTTCTTGCCACTAGGCCACCAGAGCTCCCTTGAAGTTTTTAATTTTTAAGACACTTTCCATTACGGAAGGCAGTTTGGTGCTTCCTTATTGTTATTGTAGTTGTTATGTGCCATGGAGATGCTTGTGACTCATAGTGACCCCATGTACAACAGCTCTTTACCCTGCTCTATCTTAAGCCGATCTCATTGTCTCTGACAAACCTAACCCCATTTCCCCAGTAACTGTGTCAATTCATCTCATTCAGGGTCTTCCTCTTGTGCTGTACATCCACACTTCCAAGCATGATATTCCTCTCCAAGGGCTGGTCCACCTCTTGGAACATGCCCAAAGTATGTCAGACAGAGCTTCAGAAGCCTTGACTCCAAGAAGCAGCCTGGTTTCACCCTCTTCAGGATGAACCTGTTTGTTCTCCTAGCAGTCTATGGTATATTCAGTACTCTTCTCCAGCATCATAACTCAAAGGCATTGATTCTTCTTCTATCATCCTTAGTCACTGTCAAGCTCTCTGATGCATAGCAAGTAATTGCAAAGACTATGGCCTGGATCAGGCGCACCTTAGTCTCTAGACTGATGACATCATTGCTTTTCAGTACTCTGGAGAGGTCCCTGACAGCAGATTTTCCTAATGCATTCCATCTTTTGATTTCCTGGCTGCTGGTACCAAGAGTATTAATTGTGGAGCCAAGTAAATGGAAGCTGTTAATAATCTCAATCTCTTCATCGTCTATCGTGATGCTGCCAATTGGCCCAGGGTTGAGAATCTTTGTTTTCTTGATGTTGAGCTTCAGTTCATATTTAAGGCTTCGGTCTTTGAAGGTTGGTAATACAAATGTTTATTGATGCCTTTTTTATAGGAGAAAGCATTGAAAACAGTCTAAGTACCCTTCCACAGATTAATTGCTAAAGAAATTATGGTACAGTCACACCGGGAGTATTAAGCATCACTAAAAATGATTGAGAACTGTGAAATACTGCGCAATATGGATGAATTTAAAACAAATTATCTTGAGTGATATAAGTCACAGAAAGAGCAATTATGGTATAAGACTACCAATACAAAAAGCTAAGTTTTACACACAAAATCAATCTGTGAGGGCTAACTGGGATAAGAAAGGAAGGACAGAGAAAGGCAATATACAATAAGAATTTTATTATTGTTATGTGCCATCAAGTTGAGTAAAAGTCATGATGATTTTATAAACAACAGATTGAGCTTTGACTTAATCCTTTTTTGTCCTTATCATCCCTGACACATTTGGGTCCATTGCTGTAATCACTGTATCAGTTCATGGACGTTGATGGGATATCAGTACTATTCTCCAATACATACCACAACTAAAAGGAATTGATTCTTCTTCTGTCTTTGTTATCCACTATCCAGCGCTCAGATTCATATCAGGTGATTGGAAAGACCATGCCTTGAATCAGGTGCAGCTTAGCCTTTTTAGGATGATGTCGTTGCTCATCAGGACTTTCCAAATTCTGTATGTCTTCTGCTCTCCTGACTGTTAGTACCAAGCATGTTGATTGTGAATCCATGTAGGATGATATTGTTTACCTTTTCTGTATCATGATGTTGCCTCTTGGCTCAGTAGTTTGATTGTTGTTGTGTACCATAGAGTCAGAACCGAACCACAGATGACCCTCCAGCAGGTTTTCAGAGGCAGTTAATTGCATAGAGATTGCCCATCCTTCTTCTGCAGAGAAGCTGGTGGATTTACATGCCTTCAGGATTGCAGTACAGCTTCTTTACCACTAGGCTACCAGTGCTACCAGTAGTTTGATTAGATAGTGTAATTGAGGAATTAAGAATATATATGTATATATTTCCTTACTACGCAAATGATTGCTTACTTATGAGCATTCTTTATAGGAAATAACAGCAGACTGCCTGCTTTCCCCACCCACATCGCCATCACTTCCTTGTGAGCCTCTGACTCTTGATTCAGTGTCAGGAAGTATTTCAGCATCATTTCCATGTTTCTGCAGTCCCCTTTGCCTGGAATGCCTCTCTACACTTTGTCTTTGAAGATTTACTGCATACACCATCTCTTGGAAGCCTTCCAAACCTTTCTCACTTCCCATTCCCAAGGCCTCTTTTCCCGCCATCTGGTTGTCTTAAGATCCTGAGACACATTAGATTTTCCCTATGTCACAGAAGTTACCATGCCAGTGCATTGGTTTATGTTCTGCTCTTCTTACCCAATACATTGTGGAAACCTTGAGGA
This sequence comes from Elephantulus edwardii, assembly GCF_000299155.1. NCBI lineage: Eukaryota > Metazoa > Chordata > Mammalia > Macroscelidea > Macroscelididae > Elephantulus > Elephantulus edwardii. Next base: position 2,604,098 of record NW_006399794.1, read on the forward strand.
TAAAGACCATGTCTCATTTGTCTTTTTCTCCCTTGCCTCTCCAAGTCATTGTTGAATAACTGAATGGATTCGTAAATGACTCAAGGTCTTCTTTTTTCCTCCCTCTGCTTCCCAAGGCTGCTTTGTAATATTTATGGCCCTCCATACTCTTCTTGCTCTCCCCAGAACCTGTGATATTTATCCCATGGTTGTTGATTTAGAATTGGGGAGCTCAGTGGCATAGTCAATTGGAGTTACACTGGTAAACCAAGAACAATATCTTTTGGGCAGTTTAAATCCATCAGTGGCTCTGAGGGAGAAAGATGGGTCAACTTCTCCTGTGTGATTTACAGCCTCAGAAAACCGATGGAGGATCAGTTAGGAGTTAATTCTGCTTGATGATAATGAATTTGTGTTTGATTGTTGTTATGTGCTGACAAGTCAGAACCGACTCAGAGCTGACCCTCCAGCAGGTTTTCAGAGGCTGTAAATCACACAGGAGGAGACTGCTTGTCCTTCTCCCTCATAGAAGCTGGTGGACTTGAACTACCTGGTTTTGAGTTGGCAGTATAGCTCCTTACCCACTAGGTCACTAGCACTCCCAGTGTTTAATAAATCAATTTAAAGCAGAGGCCGAAATGACAAGAGAAGAAGAAGAGCATTGGACTTAAGCCACAAACCTAGCAGATTCTCTCCTCTTTCTTAGTATCAACTCTCTGAAGCCACATGGCCCCTTGACCATTTCTGCCCCAGAGTGTGGCAGTCACCAGTGTTATTGCTTAGGGTTGGATCCTGGGCCATCACTGTGTGAGACAGCATTAGCAACTAGTGGAGGGAGAATTATATTCCAAGCATCATCTCATTTATCTTCATAGTTACCGGGTTCATGGACTTTTCTCTATAATCCATTCTATATAATTCTCTTATATAATTTTCTATATAATCCATTCTCTATAATCCATGTTGAATTATTAGCCCCTGCACTTGTCCACACAATCCTTTTTGGAAATAGAGTTTTTCTTTTGTTATGTCAACTTGGTTTACCAGAGGAAGGTGGGTACTATATCTAATCACTTGTACGTAAGGAAAAGAGCAGAATAGATGGAAGGAAGAGAAAGACAACAGAGATAGGTCCATCTACAAGTCTAGGAATGCTAGTAGTTCATAGAAATGGAAATGGACCTCCAAAGTCAATAAATAGGTCTTCACTTTACAACTGTGCCTTGAATTTGGACTTCTAGAGAATACCAGAAGAATGTATTTGACTGTGTGGATCATAACAAACTGTGGCTGACTCTGAGAAGAATGGGAATCCCAGAACATTTAATTGTGCTAATGCGAAACCTATACTTGGACCAAGAGGCAGTAGTCAGAACAGAGCAGGGTAACACTGCATGGTTCAAAATTGGGAAGGGTGTACGCCAGGGATGCATCCTGTCTCCATACCTTTTCAACATGTATGCAGAACAGATTATCCGAGAGTCTGGGCTCTATGAGGAGAATTGTGGCATCAGGATTGGTGGAAGATCTATTAACAATCTGCGTTATGCAGATGACACAACCCTGCTTGCTGAAACTGAGGAGGACCTCATGCACTTGCTGTGAAGGGTCAAGGACTGCAGCCTTTAGTATGGACTGAGGCTTAATGTCAAGAAGACAAAGATTCTCACCACTGGACCAATTGGCAGCGTCAGGATGGATGGCGAAGAGATTGAGATTGTTCACAGCTTCAGTTTGCTCGGCTCCACAGTCAACACTCTTGGCACCAGCAGTCAGGAAATCAGAAAGCATATTGTGATGGGAAAGTCTGCTGTTAGGGACCTCTCTAAAGTACTCAGGAGCAACGGTGTCTCTCTGGAGACTAAGGTGTGCCTGATACAGGCCATGGTCTTTGCAGTCACTTGTTATGCATCAGAGAGTTGGACAATGACTAGGGAGGACAGAAGGAGAGTGGATGCTTTTGAGCTGTGGTGCTGGAGAAGAGTACTGAATGTACCATGGACTGCCAGGAAAACAAACAGATTAATCTTGGAGAGGATTAAACCAAGCTACTCCTTGGAGGCAAGGATTCTGGGGCTTCATCTGACATACTTTGGACATGTTGCCAGTAGGGACGGCTCCTTGGAGAGGGACATCATGCTTGGGAGGGTGGAGGGACAGCGCAGGAGGGGAAGACCCTCTATGAGATGGATTGATTCGGTGACTGGGGTAATCGGGATGGGTGTGTCAGAGGCAGTGCGGTTGGCGCAGGATAGAGCAGGGTTTAGGGCTGTTGTGTATAGGGTCGCTATGAGTCGCAAACGACTCGACGACACATAACAACAACAACAACAAGGCACTTGAAGAGTGAGGAAAATGTATGTTCTTAAGAGCGCCCACTTGTGGTATATCTGTTATGGGTACACTAGGTAACTAAGATACCTGAGAAGAGGCATTGCTCCCATGCATGTGAGAGGAAGTTAAGGCTCAAAGTTAGATGACATGGTCATGTCTTACAGATGGAGGTGTCAAAGCTGGCATTTCATCCACCCTTCCCTGCAGTAATGTCATGATTTCCCTCAGGAGGAGTGGTGCACACCTGACTACCCAAGTTTAACTCCTGAAGGAACTTAATATTTTATGCATTGTGGAACTTCGGCATTAAGATTGAGATCAAAGTTGTCAAATAGAACTTTTCTACAATCATGGATCTCCATTTACTCTGTTTAATACAGTATCCAACATTGATCTCTGTTCACTGAGCTCTTGAAATATGGCTAGTGCTTCTGAGGCATGAACATGTGAATTTTATTTTAGTTTAGTTAACTTTTATTTAAATAGCTGCATGAGGCTCATGGCTACCATGCTGGACAATGTAGACAAAATGTTGGCCACGAGGACATTCTGGTTAAGCACGCCATGTGTGCTGGCCAGCCACGGACATCCTCCTGAGAGAGCCTGGTTTTATAGGGAGGAGAAATGGTTTTGCTTTCCAAACAACCTGATTACTAACCAATTTGTTCTGGAATTGGGGACTGCCTACACGGCTGCCTCTCTGATGAGTACTGACAGTTTTCAGGTTTGCATTTTGATGGCAAATGAGCCTTCCAACCCTCAAACAAAGCAGAGGAAGGAAATGTTTAGGGCCCTGGGGAAGGAAAAAAGGGGAACAGGGCAGAGAAGTCCCCAGGGCCCCCAAGTGGTGATGCTGTTATATATTTCCTCTCATTAAGCTCCTCCAAGCACTTGCTGCTGTCCTTCTGGGGATTGGAGAGAGAAGAGTTGAATTTGGATTTCCTGCTGCAGCTGACAGCAGTGTAGCCCCCCAGATATGTCTGGTCCTCCAGGACCCAAGTGGTCCTGGTAGAGAGCCAGGTGTGTGGGCTCTTAAACTCTATTTTTGAGCTGGATGCAGAATATCATGGTGGTTATACTATACTGAGCCTTTGATACCATCCTGGGTTTAAATCTCAGCCCTAATAATGATAAGCCTTATGACCCTGGGAAACTTAATCCACGTCTTTGGGATTTCTTTTCTCCAACTGCCGTAGAGGGTCAGTGTCAGTCTCTAGTTCATGGGGCTTCTGTGTAGGTTAAACAAAATAACTCATGTTAAGTACCACTCATGTCACTGCCAGTCAACATCTGGTAGATCTTTGCTGGCTTTTAGGCATTGGTGTAAAGCATGATGCTTCCACTGTTAGATCATTTTAGTTCTTTGTCTTGTATATTCTTCTCTCTTTTTTTTTTTTGTTCCACAGTCAGTTGCTGGCTTTCAGAACTCAAAATGCTTTTGAGAGCTTTGCAAGAATTTGCTCACAAATCCTGGGAAAGGACGTCTGTTTTCTCATCTCATCTCTCTGTCTGTGGATATTTATAGTTCTGGGTAGAAAAGAGTTGTTTTGATTTCTCAGAATAGTTTCCACAAAAGTTAGTGTTGGGGGAGGCAGGGCTGGATGGAGAGAGTGTCAGACTTTGCATTGGGAGATTTGGGTTCAAGTTGTATTTATTAGCTCTGTGACCTTCACCTCCAATCATAAGTTAGGTAAATACTCAACCTCAATTTCTTCATTTGTGTGATGGAGATGAAGTGATAGACAAATGAGATGACACATATAAGTGTGCCCAGTCCCCTACCTGGACATGGAACACACCCTGTAAATGTCATTTGAATTTGAGCATTTAAATCTTTTTCATCTTAAAGGTTCAAATTTCCAAGTTGGAAACTTCTTGGAAGCTGTTCCTGGTGGAGCATGCCACTGGAAGCTGTCCAGTGGTGTTCTTCGGAGTTCTACAATTGAAAGGCAGCAGAGCCTGTCTTCTAGCCCTCTGCTGTTATACCCAGGGGCCTTGTTTAGACTGCTAGAACAAAGCTTCTGGAAAGGACAGGCTGAAGGCTGAGCTGATGCTGCACTGTGTAAGCAAAGTCAGGGAGAGTCAGATCCCAGGGCTCAGGGAGGTAGAAGGCACACAGCCACCTGCCTCCTTTATGCAATTCGGCTCGACGCCATTGAGTACTAACTCATCACTGACCTTCCACTGAGTTTCCAAATCGCGTGGGAGGTGATTGCTCATCTTTCTCCCTCGGAGCTGGTGGTACATTCCATCTACCAGAGAGGCTCAGCCTTTAAATCTGCACAATTCCTTGTAGACTAGGCCACTAGGTCTCATTGTACCTACTACTTAAGGGAGACTGCTTTGCACCCAATAGTCAGCTGGCCAGTTCCCCTGAGAATTGGTTCTCTATTTTCTGAGAGTGTCTCTGTGTGGGAAGTGGTGGCTCAGGAAGTAACTCCTGGGCTGAGGGGATTCCCCCTCTCCCCTTTTGTAGGGCATGTGAATCAGATGGAGCCTGGAGTGGGAAACATTAGGAGATGTATGGGATGGGGTGGGGGTGGGGTGGGAGGTTGGAGAGGGGTGCAGATCTGGAAGACACAGAAAGAACAACAAATAAGGAATTCTAGATGTTCCTGCAGGTTTTCTCCTGTGAACCTGGAGACTATGGAGGCTGAGAAAATAAGCCTGTGCTGGACAATGTGGAGAAAACCTAGGTCCAGTCTGGACAGGCCAGAATTCTAGTTGGTCTCAGGACCCTCTTGTGTGACCTAGCCTCTCTCAGCCTCAAGGTGCTCATTAGTGAAATGAGGACTGAACTGTGGTTCTGAGAGTCAGAATCCACTTGAGGGCCACACAGCAGCAACAGGTAGTAATCTGGGCAATAGTAGTTCAGTGGTAAGGAGTCCTGATGGCGTAATGTGTAATTTATTAGACACTAGCCAAAGGTAAGCAGTTTGAACTCCTCAATTGCTATTCAGGAGAAAGCTGGGCAATCTCCTCCCATAAACAAACCTGCTGGAGACCTTGGTTCAATTTGTGGCCAATGTACGTCATAATGAGGATGGCAGCCACCTTGGTGGGAGTGATAGTGGTGATGGTGGGTATTTCCAGGGTGACTCCTGAAAACCGAGTATCATCTTCTAGAAGACCCAGCACCCAAGGAGTCATCCCTGTACTTATATCAATGAGAAAAGGGGTTAAGAGTATGGACTGTGGAAGTGCCCCAATCACTTAGCAGGAGTCCTGCCTTGCCCTGTGTTCACTGCACAACTATATCTCCTCCATCGTGGTTTTCTCATCTGGAAGCAGAGATAATAATAATAATAATAATACTTTCCTTTCTGTGGAGTTGTGGTGGGAATCATAGGTGACAACAACTGGTCACTGTTGTTATTATTTGTTCCTCTCCTGTCTCAATCATTTCTTTGTAAATAGCCGGCTCTCCACTTGCTGGTTCTGCCCAGCAGGCTCACTCTCTCACTGCCCAGGACTCCAGGATTTCAGGAGGCAACACCTGCCTCCTTTTTCCCACAGGAACTACCCCCCTGGCCTCTAGAAGGCACTGAAGGAAGATTCTTGGGCACAGTTCCATGCTAAAGTTTACACACTCCCAGTTAAGCCCTGTTGCCAAGCTCTCCCTCTATTATATATATTTGGGATGAATTAGTAAAGGCACTAACATTTACTGGATATTTGTGTTTGCCTGACTCTGCTAAGAATCTTCTCATTAACTCCTTAGTAAAAATTCTGTGATGTAGCTATTATTGTACCCATTTTGCAGATGGGGAAACTGAGTAGCAGAAAGCTCAAGCAACATGCTGTTCATCCCCAGACTTATAAATGTCAGTGCAGGCATGTGGACCTATCTATTCTGATCTCTTTCTTTTCATACAACATGGTGCTTCATCTGGAGAAAAAGTGTTGCTTTTCAGTCCCTGGATACAGAGGTGCATGGGCTAGGCTGTGGTAGAAGGTGGAAAAAGTCCCTCTCCAGGAGAAGGTGACTGTGCACGCCTGGTGTCCAGATTACCTTCTCTTTCCTTCCCCTCCCTTCTCACATCTCCTTAAACAGATGCCCAGTGGTTTCTGAGACTACTGCTTCTTCATGGATTTTTAATAAAGATGATAAATGGTTCAGGAATTGATAAGAAAAGGCAAATGACATTTGGGTTATGCATTGTTCAAGTAAAATGCATTTTTCACTGCAGGTCTTAAGTGACTTTTCCGTTAAAATGCCATAACGGAAAGAAAGGTTAAATAAAATTAGTTTTCTTTGGTAGAAGTGTCAACCAAAGGGCCTCCACAGGACAGGCCCCTTGGGCAGCTGAGCTGTATGCTTTGTCAGCTCCCTGGTGGCAGAGCTGTTGCAGATTAGGCCAACAACACTCTTCTCCCAGCAAGAAGACTGGAAGCGGAAGTCCTCCAGAAAGCCTGGCAGGCACCTTAGTAGTTCAGTTCTCTGCAGGCTTTACTGAGTTTGAGAGTTCAAGGAAACAGGTCTATTTCCATCTTCTAAGGTGAGCAAAGCAAACAGAGCTGCCAAGCTGCCAACGGTGTGGCTTGGGTGGGGTCAGTCCAGTTCCTTGGACTCCACTGATGACACAGAGCCTATGGCAGCCTGTTGGGAGGGGTCAGAAGCTGGGTGATGGGACAGAGTCATTTCTAGCTGAGTCCACTGCTGCTTCTGAAGGAAGCTTCTCCCATGGATAGGACCCAGAGGGCTTGAACAGGTCTGATATCTACAGGGAGATCTGCTTGTTTCTGGCTGCAGAGACACCTATTGGACCCTCATTGGTGAATCATCTTTCTGCATCTGCCTTGGGCATGTGTCTATATTGTGATTTGTAAAGATCTTATACAAATTGTGTTCCATTCTACTGTATTCTGTTTCATTACATTTTTTTCTCCATTCTGTAAACATTCATTAGGATTGTCTTGGTCCCAAGTCCTACTCTAAATGTTAGTTAGGGGCACAGAAATGAAACTCAGTCCCTGGCTTTATGATATAACCGCCCCTCCCCTCTTTAGCAAGGGAAATATGTGGGCAAGTAATACAAGTGTGGTGCAAAACAATAGATGGACGAATTCATGCATCTTCCACCACTCTGTACCTATATCGCCAGGAAACAGAGGCAGTCAGAGGAGAGTGAGGCTGGGAGGTAGTCAGGAAAGGTTTCTTTCAAAGATAAAGAACAGTTTACCAGGCAAACAGATTATTGTTGTTGTTGTTATTAAGTGCAGTCGAGTTGTAGGCGACTCAGCGACCCTATGAATGAAAGTCCTTGACTCTTGCGTGACTTTCATCCTTTCTCCAGGTTCATAGGTTTTCTGGAGGCAAGCTATTTACAGAAGTGGATGCCACTCCTGCTTCCAAGCTTGGCAAACAGATTACTGGGCAAAAACCTCCAAATTAGCACTTACATTGCTGTTGTTCATTGTCTTCAAGTTGGGACCAACTCATAGCTGATCCTTCAAGCAGATTTTTAGAAGCTGTAAATTACACAGGAGATTACCCATGTTTTCCTCACTGAAGCTTATGTGTTTGGGTCTGCCTTTGGTTTGGCAACACAACTTCTTACCCACAAGAACACCAGAGTTCCCTAACATTCAAGTAGAACTTGTTATGTTCTGGACCCGAATTCCAAGCATTTTACACATATTAACTCATTTAATGGTAGAGACCATCATGCAAGGAGGGGAGGGGTCGTTATATTGTCACCTCGATTTCCCACCACATACAGAGACTAAACCTTGTGATAGATGTGATAACTCGGTGGCCAAGTTGACATTTAAATGCAGGCATGCTGTGGCTTTACTCATCATGACTGGTGGCCTTCGCAGAAAGGTGGGGAGGGCATTCCAGACATGGTGGTGGGACGATGTGCTCAGCTTCAGAGCAGGTAAAGCAAGGTTTCCATAAACACTTCTTCTACCATGTGGATAGTGCTATTTCCCTGGAAGAAAGTGTCCTTAAATAAAGCTCTCCACCCTCTTGGACATTGGGTTAGATTTTCAAAGGATGAGTAATAGTTTACCAGGCAAAAAGATCAGATGGTGGAGCGGCATAAGCCACTGTCACCTTTCTTTCACCTCCACCGAGGTGTTTCATGCTTTCCTGGCAAGGGATGCCGGGCAAACCCAGCAGCTTGCCAGAAGAAGAGCACCTCAGCCCAGGCCTCTGGCTGCTGGGGCTCCAGGCCAGGAAACTGTGAGCCTGCGCTGGCCTTTCCATCTCTACTGCGTGTGGAGGAGGTGACAGATGCTGCATGGCACCCGATGTGAGGCAGGCCCAGCCTGCTGATTCCTCCTCAGGGCTGGCTGCCAGCCCCACACAGAGTGCTCCACCCACAGAGACCCGAGGGGCTGGGTGCAGAACCAGCCTGGAGATGGAGCTCATCTTGCTTGGCACCTTGGATGACCATGAAGTACAAAATCTTGTGCATTTGAAAACATTCAACAACAAGAGTTAGCCATTATGCCTTCGTTTTTCTTTTTCTAGAGAAAATCAAGTGTTCCATTATATCTGTTACAAAACCAAACAAGCAGACAGTTGCTATCATCAGGTCCAACTCTTGGGAACCTCCTGCTCACATGTGTATCAAAATAATACAGTGCTCCAAAGGGATTATATTGGCATAATTTTTCATAAGTGTGACATCAGGCCTTTCTTGTGAGGTCTTCCTGAGAAGGCTTGAACCTCTGACCTTTCCATTAGCAGCCAAGTACGTCAACTGTTTGCATCAGCCAGGTGCTTTTGTCATTACGTACCATGTTGTTATTTGCCTTTGGTTTGGCAGCATAGCTTCTCACCCTTAGGCCACCACGTCTGTTGTTGTATGCAGTCAAATTGGAACTGACCCATTGCCGACTCTCCAGTGGGTTTTCAGAGGCAGTAAATTGCATGGAAGGAGATTGCCCATTCTTCTCCTGCAGGGCAAGCAGTTGGTGGATTCGAACTGTGTGCCTCTGGGATTACAGCGCAGCTCCTTATCACAAGAGCTCCCTCCATATCTGTTAGAGGATGCCTTTTCTCTATTTTCATGTAGAAAAGCGTATGGATTCAGCTGTATGACTCATCATCTACTTAATTGGTTTTCAGAAAGAAAGAAAAAGAAACACTAGCACATCAAAAGTATACATTGATTGTAAGATTCACCACCATTTCAGAACTATTGCAGTGTATAAAAGCAGTGAATTATCTTAGTGTATAGGAAACCTGGCACAGGCATAACCTGCTTTATTTAAAGCGTTTCACTTTATTGTGCTTGCAATGTGCTTTTTACAGATTGAAGCTGTATGGCAACTTTGTGTAGAGTAAGTCTTGCTGTTGTTGAGTACCACCGAGTCAGAACCAACTCAGAGCTGACCCTCCAGAGGGTTTTCAGAGGTAATAAACGGCACAGGAGGAGATCGCTGTTCTTTCTCCTACAGAGCAGCTGGTGGATTCAAACCGTGTACCTTTGCATTGGCAGCCCAGCAGTGCCATTTCCTCCTAATAGCTTGTACTCATTTCATATCTCTGTCATACTTTGGTAATTCTCATAATATTTCAAACCTGTAACAATGATACTCTATACTTAATATACTACAGAATAGTGAAACCGTACCTTTCTTTTATCTATGTTGTTGTTGTGTACTGTTGAGTCAGAACCAACCCATAGTTGACCCTCCTGTGGGTTTTCAGAGGTAGTAATAGCATGGGAGGAGATTGCCCATCCTTCTCCCGTGAAACAGCTGGGGGCCTCGGACCACGTGCTTTAAGATTGCAACATAGCTTCTTTCCAGTAGGCCACCGTAGGAAGCCAAAACATTCCTAAGGCTAGTTTTCCTGTGGTATTTGCTGTACTTTGGTGGTCTGGAATCAAACCCACAGAATCTCTGAAGCATGTCTGTATTTTTTAACATTTGGGTCAGAGTCATGGCACCTATGTGGGAAGGTGGGAGCTAACATTTCTGACTGGCATCTTGAGGCCTGGAGGGTGAGATCTCTTTCTGTTCACCCATCCTTCTACAGCCTTCAATTCCATTCACACAGTTCTGCTTTGAGGACATTTCGAGGAGCTCAAAACCCTAATTCTTAAATTGAGTTTTAAAAATTATCAACTTACTGCATAGTGCCACTGTTGTAAAACAGGACTGACATTGTGGTTGGGGGGGGGGAGACTGAGAACGATGGGATAAATAATGTATACTGCCTTGAAACAGATGAGGGAGAAAACTGTTTAAAAGGGATATGTGATTAGGTATTATTGTCATGACAGGAGTCCGGAACGAAGGCTGCATAGTGGAATGGATCTGGGGTGTAAGGAATTGTGAAACCATGGGGGAACTTACTTTTCAAAGAGGAGAGTGTACTGGGGGTGGAGGTGTGGGCAGGGAGAAAAGTGCAACCGTGAATGAATGGAAATCCAAAGTCCCTGTAAATTTTCCTTAAAATTAATAATAAAAAAGAAGAAAAAATATCAGCTTCCACTTCAGGCTGGGAAAGTATCGAACTCACTGGAAATAAAAACACCAGATGTGATCACCAGGTACCCATATTCTTGGAAGTTGAGTGGCAACTGGAGCCAGCTGTGTGGGGTGAGAGCCTCTTGCTCTAGGAGTTATGTCACTTGACCTTTGACCTGGCCTGCACTGGGGTCTTCCGGGGCCCCAGACTCACCTTAATCATGCAGATACACACCAGCAATAGTTGGTAACTCAATGTTACTGAGTGCTTATCATGTGTTATTAAGTGGACAAAGTTAATTTAATCCTCACATCAACACTTCAGAGGCTTTCTCTCACTTCCTCACTGCCATCGGGTCTGTCCTGATTCACAGCAACTCTCCGTTGGGTTTCTAACATTGTAAATCATGACAGGAAGGAAGGTAGATCGTGAAATGGAGGCATAGAGTTGGCCACAGTTAGTAAGTGACTGAGACAGGAGCTGAATCTAAGCTTTCTGACTATAAGGTTTGTCCTATTAATGATAAAAGCACTAAATGACAACAGTAATTATCACAGTTAAAAAACCCCCTCATGTGACTTGTAGGGAGCTCTAGTAGCCTAGTGGAAAAGGGTTGTGCTGCCAACCAAAAGTTACGTGGTTCAAATCTACCAGCTGCTCCTTGGGAGAAAGATAGATAATCTCCTCCTGGGGATTTATTGCCTGTGAAAGCCCACTGGAAGTTCAGCTATGAGTCAGTTCCAGCCTGACAGCACATAACAATGACAACAACATGTGGACTCTAGACTTTAATTAATAGCAATGCATCAGCATTGGTTCCATCAGTGATAACAAATGTACCACAGGAATGTAAGATATCAACAGGGAAATCATATCAAGGGAGGAAGCAAATGGAAACATTACTTCTCTACCCAATTTTTGTGCAAATTTTTAACTGCTCTATGAAATAAATCTCATTAAATTTATTTACAAAAATGAAATATGACTCATCTGATAAACTATATTCTTTTTAGGAGCATTGGTCTTGAAATTTTCAAAGCGAGAGAAAAACAAGACAGAAATAAAACTTGAGACTTGAAAGAAGCGAAATTAAAAGCTAAATGAAATAATTGAGCTTTCCATAGGACAGAAAGCTGGTTTAATGGTAAGAATACATTTTTTTTTTTGCTTAATGTACTTTTGAGGCAAAAAACATTTCATGTACAAGCAAAACAAACAGACAAAATAAACAAGATGGAAAATCACCAACGAAACTCTGTTTCAAATGAAATCTCACACCGAGCTCCAAAATAAAACAGAGAAAACAGTGACCTTTCTGGGTAGAGCTGAGTGAGGCTCAGAGACTCCTGTTTTCACAGACCTGGAGGCGTCTCTGTGGGATTCTGGAGTTCTTGACTCATTCACTCATTTGAGTGCTCACTCACTCCGTGCTAACGGAGGTGATTCCAACTCCTAGCGAACCTCCATTAGAAAAGGAGATTACCCGTCTTCTTCCTGATGAGCATCTGGTGGATTCAAACTACCAGAGAAGTGTGGCTATTTTATTAGTAGTGCAACTCGCTATAGACTAGGCACCCAGTGCTCCCTCAAGTTCCTTGAAATAGCACAAAACTAGTTAGACTGGGCCATCTGTAAGGGTCTTCTAGTGCCAATGTCCTCAGGTTGTCTGAGAAAGACAAAAGGCCTCACTGAGACCCACGGGTCTTCTGGACAGACCAATGATTTGAAGCCTCTTCTAGTTCATACTCCTGAAATATTTGCTCAACATTTATTTGTTTGGACAGAGAGAAATGGATTTTCTAGTAATAAAATCTGTACATCTTTTCCTTTATATTCTTTAGGCTATAACACCCATTGAACATCATATTTGAACTTATTTTGAATTGTAGTTGATTGTACATTTCTCTGTCACTCAAAATTGGGTATCATGAGCCACCAAGGAGCTGAGGATACCAGCAGCTATCAGAAAATGTTCCTGCCACAAATATTACTAGACTCTGCTTCATTCTTTTCAGCATGACTCTCTTTAGAATCTCAGTTTAATGTCACTGCCAAGTTCTAGTTTGTGACAGCTGGCATCCCACAACATGAGTGGCATGGCTTGCAATTGCACAGGGCATTCACGTTTGCAAGGCACATATAAATGAAATTTGTGGAAAAAAAATTCTCACTGGAGGTTGTAAGTTAGAGTCAATGAAAAGTCTGATGTTAATATTTAAATGTTCTATTCAAGGGCATCATTTTGCACAGAAGTGAGTCTGGTTCACCTTTTGCCAGTTTCACATATTCCATACTTTCCTGTAGAAACTTGAGTTAACTGTTTCATATTGCTGAGTTGTTTCAGTGGTATTTTTGCAGTCTCTGGCGATGGCGTTCTGTAACTGTCAAGGATGCCATGTATGGGGGAAGAGGTACAGGCAGTGTTCCGTACAATTCTAGGGATAAAATCCAGTGGGTGAGGCATCCCTAGAAATGGGAAATGTACAACGTACATGGTTGCACAGTGGTTCGTCTTTGTTCCTTGCAGCTAGCCCAGGTGTATAAGGGCAGGAACACTGGGCTTATCTCTGTTTCCATCTCAATGTGAGTCTTTGGGTACTAATGACATTTCCATTTCTGAGCCTCCATTTTGACCTTTAAACCTAAAGTATTGAGTGAGGGAACTTCTTAATCAAATTCACTGTCCTGGAGTTAATTTTCACTCACAGCAATCTTGTAGAACTGAGTAGAACTGCCCCATAGGATTTTCAAGGCTGTAAATCTTCATAAAAGAAAACAAACACATCTTTCTTCCATAGAGTGGCTAGTAGGTTTAAAACATTTTCCCTTTGGTTACATCTGAGTGCTTTCTTTAATTACTGCCCCACCATGGCTTCTTGGTGACCACTTAGATCTCTTCATATTTATGTTCATGGTTTGTTTCATTCTTGAATCTGGTACTGAGCAGTCTGTTGACTTCTGGTGTTGGTTTATGTTTGGTCTAGTCTTTAAATTCGTAAGGAAATGAGAGAAAGCAAACCTTCTCTGTATCCTCCCAAACTAGTATATGGTAGAATTTTTCTGAGAAAGGGTTATTCTCTGTAAAAAAGAGTCCATTAGGTCCAGTAAGAATTCCTTCCCTCACTAGGCTGTCCCTCTGCTTTGGGGCTGTCTTTTGACCTAAGTAGGCTCTAACTGCTTTGCTTCTCTAGTTATTTAGGAAAATTAGCTGACAGATGTGTAGTTGATCAGTTGTATGAAGAGTAATGTGACATCAGGATTGGAGGAAGACTCTTCAACAACCTGTGTTATGCAGATGATACAACCTTGCTTGCCAAGACTGAGGAGTACCTGAAGTGTTTGCTGCAGAAGGATAAAGACTACAGTCTTCAATATGGATTGAAGCTCATTATCAAGAAATCAAAGATTCTCATCACTGGGCCAACTGGTAACTGAAGAAGGGATTGAGGTTGTTAGCAATTTCAGCTCCACAGTCAATACTCTTGGCACCAGCAGTTAGGAAATCAGAGGACAAATTGAATTGGGAAAATTGTTGTTAGGGACCACTCCATAATGCTAAAGAGCAACAATGTCAGTCTAGAGACTAAAGTGTGCCTGATTTAGGCCATGGTCTTCACAATTACTTGCTATGCATCAGATGACTAAGGATGACAGAAGAAGAATTGATACCTTTGGATTGTTGGGCTGGAAAAAAGTATTGAACATACCATGGACTGCCAAGAAGAATAAAGAAGTATGTCCTGGAGAAGGTAAAATCAGGTTGCTCCTTGAAAGCAAGAAATTTGAAGCTACACCAGACGTACTTTGGACATGCTACCAAGAGGGACCAGTCCTTGTAGAAGGACATTATGCTTGGAAGGTTGGAGGAACAGCACAGGAGAGAAAGACCCTGGATGAGATGGGACACAGTAATGGGTAACAGAGGTAGATATTTCTGAGACAGTGAGATTGGCTCAGGACAGGGCGGAGTTCAGAGTTCTTGTGCATAGGGTTGCTGTAAGTCACAGTCAACTCAACAGCATGTAACAGGAACAACAGTGCTCAAATAATCCTTTCCTATTGGGTGCTAACTCAAAGATCTGTACTCTAAGACCTACTTCTTTGCTCACTTTGAAGACTGGAGGTGCAGCAGGCTTGATGCCAGTCTCTCAACTTCTTTCCTTTCCTCCATAATCAGTTCATTTCATTTGTTGTTGCTGTGTACCGTAGAATCAGAACTGATTCATAGCCGACCCTCCAGCAGGGTTTGAGGGGCAATAAATCACACTGGGGTTGATTATCCATCTTCTTGTGGAGCAGCTGGTGGATTCTAACCACGTGTCTTTGGGTTGGCAGTGCACTATGCATTGTCTCTGACTTGATGGTATATGACAACAATAATAATGATCAATTCAGGAATGTGAATACGAATCTGGTCATTCCCTAGCAAGTTCCCTCAGCTTCTTGAATTCCAGGGTAGGAGATGTGCTTCATTTGGGTGGCCAAGTGTCCTCTTATGCCAAGGCCCCCTTAGGCTTCTGTCCTATCATTCAATGTATACTTGTAGAAAGCCTTTGATGTGCCAGCACTGGGAACACTGTGTGAATAGGAGTGACAATGGAGCTTTTTTTCATTAATGGTGACAGATTATAAAGAAGTAAATATATCGCTATATAATGAAACATCAGTTGTAGTGAGTACTGTGAAACAGTAAAATGTGTGATGGGAGGTGGAGGAGCTTGCTTTCGACAGGGCAGGGAGGGAATTCTCACCATGCCCATGCTTGTTCAATGTTTAGACATGGGGTTTTACAATAGTATGGATTTCAGCTCCAGTTACAGCTTAGGAATGGGCAAGCCTGTACCGTGGGGAGCCCTGGCCCCCCTGACAGCTGACTAGCAGTCTCACTGTCCTAGATGCTGTTAGTTGATATGAAAGCAGAAACTATTTTGAACATGACTCTGTTGTTGTGATTGTTGTTATGTGCCGTCGGGTTGCCTGAGACTCATAGCAACCCTGTTTACAATGGCCCTAAACCCTGCTCTATCCTGTGCCAGTCTCATTGTCTCTGACAAACTCACCCCCATTACCCCAGTTACTGAATAAGTCCATCTCATCGAGGATCTTCCTCTGATGCTCTGTCCCTCCACCCTTACAGGCATGACGTCCCTGTCCAAGGACTGGTTCCTCCTTGCAACATGCCCAAAGTATGTGTCAGACGAACCTTCAGAATTCTTGTCTCCAAGGAGCTGCCTGGTTTCACCCTTTGCGGGAAATTATCCAAGATAAGGTCATGTAATGCTTTAAAGCCCAGAAAACAGCAAGGCGAGAAAGAAAGATGTGGGTTCCAAGTGATAGATTAGTATGGCTATGTGATCTTTTGCAAATAACTTCCTGAAGAAACTCTGGTGGCATAGTCCATAGGAAGCTGTGCTATTAACACAAAGGTCGTGCTTCACTAAAGGTTCAAAGCCACAGCTGGCTCTGTGGGAGAAAGTTAATTTCCACTTTTGTGGTTTATAGCTTCAGAAACTCATTGGAGGCTCAACTGTGAGTTGGTTCTGACTTGACAGCAATATGAAAAAGAGACTAACTTCTGGAGCTTCTGTCTCTCCTCTGGAAAGTGGGAATCCTATCAGCTTAGATACTTTGGGTATGCTGTTAGGAAGAACCAGTCCTTGACAAAGATGTCATGCTTGGAAAGGGGGAGGGTCAGTGAAAGAGAGAAAGATCCTCCAAAAAATAGTGACTGTAACAACAGGTTAAAGTGTATCAGAGAAGATGAGGATGGTGCAGGACAGGGCGAACCACAGTCTGCTTGATGGCCCCTAACAACAGCAGTAGCTGCATTGCCTCTTGATAGCACTATTGTAAAGGTTCAGTGAAGTCAAGTTGTGTCTTATAGTTGCTACTCACAAACATTAGCTCACCTTTAATCTGTCTCCCATGAGACAGCCACTACCTTATGTTGACCAGAAAACCTTCCAGAACCACTCCTTGGCACTAAGTGGGCCCTCAGTAAATGTTTATGGACAGATGAGACAGCTGTAGCAAATGGTTGTCTATCTTTGGAGTTACTCAGCAGATCTCCTGGTCTGATTGTGCCAGAGGGAGTGTGTGTTCTCACCTCCTGAACCAGAACTCTTCTCTCCCACCTCCTTCTCGTCCTGTAAGACTCTGGCTTCTAGGAGGCCTGGGAAATGTCTGTCTGATGTGTGCAGGGAGAGGTGCAGAAGCTGCCATGAATATCTTTGCCAGTCACAGGACTAAGACTGCTGGAAATTATAGGGTGCAGGGAATTACTCTGCAGAGAATAATTGGATTTCCCCAAAACAAACAGAGCAGGCTTAACCAGAGCTGAGGCAAGTTTTGCCACAGGAGATGTGCACCAGGCCTGGGTTTTCAGCCTCACACAAGCTGACACATGCCCGCTCCCGGGAGATACTATCACAGTCTGGCTTTTTAAAGCACTGGAGCATGTATTAAACCGGGACTGGAGGAGATAAGAACCCTGTTCCTGCCAAATGTTTACACGGTGTCAAGAAAATGCTCATGAGTTAGATCTCCTGATATAAGAGGAACTATCCTTTTGTGGCTGCCAGAGAGGGGCTGGGCCTGTGGCAACTTGATGGTACTGGGTAGGGAGGGGAAGAAGGGGTGATACCAGTCAGCTCAGTCCTTTACTGTTGCCTGGGAAGCCTCCAATGTCCCTGCCAAGGCACCTTTTAGAAATCCTTAATTTAAATCCTGATTGTCCCAAGCTCTTACCTCTCTGCGTTATACCTTATCTGTAAAAAGGTAGAAATAAAGACATATAGTTTCTGAGTAGGAGTAGGAGTCCCTGAGTGGTACACATGGTTAATGGGTTTTAGCCTGCCCAAAGGACAAACAAATCTGTCTTGGAAGAAATGCAACCAGGGAGCTCCTCAGAGGCAAGAATGCTAGAGCTCCATCTTCCATTCTTTGGGCATGTTGTCAGGAAGTGCCAGCTCTTGGAAAAGGGGTCATAACACTGGGAGAAGTGGAGGGTCAGTGAGAGAGAGGATGCTCCTTGATGGGGTGAGTGGACCTAATCCCAGTGACAGCAACAACAGGGGTGCAGTGGAAATCACAAGGACGAGCAGGACAAGGCAAGACTCCAATGTGTTGTTCATAAGGTCGTCATGGGTCATGGTCAACTCAGTGCCACTTAACAACAAAAACAAGCAGAAAGGTTGGAAGCTTGGGCTGTTGGCAATGCCTTGGAGGAAAGGCCAGATGATCTGATGAAAAATCAGCCTTTTAAAAAGCACTATGGCGCACAGATGTGTTATGTCACACATGAGGGGGCCTTATGTTAGAATTAAATTACCTGTGATTTTATTGTTGTTGTTTGAGTCATTGGTAGGACTTAATGAGACAATGATTTCCAGATGCCTAGGAAGGTCCATTTCCTGACCACTTGGGTTCTGTTCAGGACCAGAAGCCTCCCCTTCCTGCTTTCCCAACTCCACTTGAGGCCATTCACCCTTCGGCTGGAGGGCCACTGGCTCAGATATCAGTGGGAATATCAGATATCAGCCTCAGTTCTGGCTCTTTGCCTCTTTTCTTCCTACTTTCCATCTATAGTGTGTCTAGGAGAGAGATGGGTGTGTGAGCCACACTGGTCATGACACAGTGGCTGAGAGAGAACAGCAGTTTTCCAAACATGTTCTATAAGACACTAATGTCATGTTTGACTCCGTGAAATAGAGTTCCCTGGACAAGTGCATTTGGGAATGACCTAAATGCGTTAGCCTCCTGAAAGGCTTAAAGACATCTTACAATGATGAAGTCTGATTCACTGCCATAGTGTCCCAGATGAATTTGACCCCAGAAATATCATTCCCTATTGTTTTTCACAAAGCACCTGCAAACCACAGGGTACCTCCTTTGTGAAAGACATATAGGAAAACATTTTGGATGCATTAATTTTGAGTGTCTCTTGAGGTATTTTGGACCATGCTGTCACCACTAATAACCCATATTGCACTGTCATTCAGGTTCCTGGGTGGCACAAATGGTTTGTACTTAGCTAGTAACCTAAAGATTCTAACCTACCCAGTGACACCGCGGAAGAAAGGCCTGGTCATCTGCTTTTGTAAAGATTATAGCCAAGTAAGCCCTATGGAGCTGTTCTGTTCTACTAATGAGGTTGGTGTGAATATACTTCAAGTCAATGACAATGATTTTGTGCCTCCTGCATCATCTTTAAGAAGCTCTGGTGGTCTAGCGGTAAGATGCTGCAGTGCAATCCTGAAGGCATGTGGTTTGAATCCAACAGCTGCTTCACAGGAGAAGGATGGACAGTCTCCTGTGGTGCAGTTAACTGCCTCTGAAAGTCCTCTAGAGGGTCAGCGATGGGCTGGTTCCGACTCAGTCGTGCACGACTTCCTCTATAGGGAGCTCTGGTGGCCTAGTGGTGAAAGGGCTGTGCTGCCAACCCAGAGACAGATGGTTTAAATCTACCAGCTGCCCCAAGGAAGGATGATGGGTAGTCTCCTCTGATGTGATTTACAGCCTCTGCAAACCCCCTGGAGGGTCAGTGATGAGTTGGTTCTGACTTGATGGCACATAACTACACCCCCACCACCCACATTGTGGCTCGTATGTCCTCTAGGCAGTCATGCTACCACCAGAACCCCGTTGCTCTTCAACAAGGGACAAGGTTGAAGGGACAGGGGATTAAGTGGTGAAAAGAGGTGGAGACAGTTGAGGAGGTATCTAAGGAAATGTATGTTGCTCTTCTGTGTCATCCAGTCAGAACTGACTCAGATCTGACCCTCCAGTGGATTTGCAGAGACTGTAAATCATTCGGGACAAAACAGTCCATTTTATTCCTGTGGAGCAGCTGGTGAATTCAAACCGCAGGCCTTTAGGTTTGCAGCACAGCTCCTTACCCCAAGGCTACCAGAGCTCCCTGAGGAAATGCAAAGGGCAAGAATAATGTAAAGTGTTACCTAGACCACACCCCCTGGCTCCAGGAATGTTGCTGTCACAGCAATGCATAGATATTTACAGTGGAGATATTACCTGGGCAGAGAGATGAAGCTGAGCTCAGACGGGAAGAAGAGACAGTGTCAGCCAAGGGTACAGTATTGGGGAGGAAGTGCCACTCATCAGAAGATTGATTCTGCTGGCCTGCCCCTGGCACAGACTTCTGTAGACATGAAGTGTTGAGCAAGACCAGCAGTGCAGAGGGAGGGCGGTAATCAATGCATAATTTCAAAAGTATGAGACAGAGCCCAGAAGCTGTTCCTGCTTTGTGCGGCAAATTCTCCAGTGCCTCTTAGGGATGTGCCCATGCATTTTCTAGGCATTAAATGGATTTCTGGGCCACATTTGTGGACTTGCAATCAGGGACATGGCAGGTGACCTTGGTACCCAGCAGTGGGCGATTGCAGCTCAGCAGAAAGTGAAACTTAAAAGGAAGACTGCTTGGAAGAACTCAGAAGGGAGCAACCAGTTAGCGGTGCCTCTGGTTAGCAGTTGGGGGTAGAGGATGTTGGGGGGAGCGGCGAGGAAAGCTCAGCGTTCATTAGTTGTCCCTCCATTTCTTCTTTCTGGTTATCATCTCTGTGCAGGTCTTTCCCATTTCTTGTTCCAGTGAGGTTTCAGAGGCATTTCCCATCCTCAAGCCATTTCTTCTATCCTCTCTGAGCAGAGGCAAACTTGGAGTTGGGACTCCCTCAGGCCTTTGAGATTCTAGAGATACAAGCCTGGAGGGATTGATGCGAGGTGGGGCCCCAGTTCCATCTATGCCTCAGGTTAAAGACAGAGCCGTGGAGATAGACTGGAAAGGGTTCCCTGCTTTCTGGATTATGTTAGTGGTTGGTGCTCAGTCAGGAGGAACTTGGGTGGTAGGTACAAAGGGGGTGTGGTCGGCTCTTAACCAAAAGTGAAGGTTCAAGCCCAGCCAGCAGCTTCACAGACAAAATGCTACTTATCTACTTCTATAAAGATTGCAGCCAAGAAAAGTCTACAGAGTAGTTCTGCTCTGACACACAGGATCGCCACAAGTCACGGGTCAATTCAATAACAGCTAAGAACAGCAACAAGACAAGGCCGAGTCAGAAGGCAGAGTACACAGTGGGTCAGCGTGAAACCTGGGCAGCAGGCAAAAGGTGGCTCAATGCCACAGCGCCCAGCCCTGGCTAGAGCAGAGGAGGAAGACTCATCTGAGACGAGAAGAGGCCTGATGAATAAGGGGGAGTTAGGCAGAACTTGAGCATTCACCAGAATCAATTGAGAGGCTTGTTGAAATGCATCACTAGGCTCCCAAGTTTCTGGTAAATGTAGAATCACTCACTCTCATTCCTGTCGAGTTGGCTCCGACTGACTTATACAGACCTTTCATTGAGTTCCAAGGTGGGAAATTGCGTGGTCAAAGACTGCTCGTCTTTCTCCCCCAGAGCCACTGGTGGATTTGAACTGCCAGAAAAGCACAGCCTCCAGGTTAACAGTGCAGTTTACTATAGACTGCACCACCAGAGCTCTCCAGGTGTGGAATAGTGTTGTTACGTACCGTGGAGTCTGGACTGATTCATAGCTGCCTCTCCAGCCGGTTTTCAGAGGCTGTAAGTCTCATAGGACTTTGCCAATCTTTCTTCCAAGGAGCAACTCATGGATTCAAACTGAGTGGCTTGGGCTGGCAGCAGAGAATGTGTTTCTCTAACTGGCTTCTGGTGGCTTAGTGTATTATGTGCTGTGCTGCTAATTGAGAGATCTGTGGTTGGAATCCATCATGCTCCATTGCATAAAAATGAGCAGTCTTCTCCCATGAGTATTTATAGCTTCAGAAGCCCAAGGAGGGGTCAGTGTGAGCCAGAACTAAATCATTGGCAGTTGGGTGAGTGACAGGTTTCCATAGGTGATGCTGTTATTGTTGGTTCTGGGTCAGCAGTTTGAGAAATGCTGATCTAAACTAATATGAGTACGCAAAACACGGAGCTCTTGCTGGGTTAAACCCTGGAGCCTTGGAATTATCTTGGGTGGCTTAGTGGGTTAAGGAGTTGTGCTGCTACCCCAAAGGTAGACAGTGTGAATCCACTAGCTGCTCTGAGGGAGAAATATAGGCATCTCTTTCTATGTAATTTACAGCTTCTTGAAAAACCACCGGATGGTCAGCTTTGAGCTAGTCCGGACTTGATGGAACTTAACAACAACAACAAGATGCCATTAATTGTGGTGTTGGCGAAGAATGTTGTATATACCACAGACTGCTCTAAGAATAAGCAGGCCATGTTAAAAGAAGTGCCGCCATTGTGCCTCTTAGAAGTAAGGATGAGGAGACTTGGTGGCATCCACGATCAGTGAAAAGGAGGAAGACTCTACATCGGATGCAGGGCCTCTGTGGCCACAATAACGGGGTCAAGCAGAAGCGATTGTGAGGCTGGGGCAGGCTCAGACAGCTTCCTTCTGTGGTATATATGGTCACTGTGAGTTAGAGCAGGCGTGATGGCCCCTGGTAACAGCAGTGCTGCCCACAACAGCCTGCTGGCCTGAAATTTGTGGTTCCTGGCTAACTCCTGAGCTCAGTCTGGACTGACTCAGGAATGTAGGTGAGGCTAAGCTGTTTCTCACCTGACTTTGAGGAATGAGGTGAGGCTGGTACCTGGTTATTTAGTGAAAGGCCTTTGAATCTGTGGAAACAAGAATGTGGGGTCCGACTTCTTACCAAAAGCAAGTTTGTTGAGTTAGCGGGAAGGGTCTCTGGGAATTTCTTTGTGGCTCTTCAGCTCTATCCATGATATACTGCCTCCTATTGGACCCTTAACGGGTGTTATGTATTGAAGTTCTAACTGAAAAGTCTGTAGCTTAAATTCAGCAGCCTCGGTCAGGAGAAAGATGAGACAGGTTGCTTCCATAAACACTTAGAACCCCAGGAACTGAAAGGAGGTCTCTCTCAGTCCAAAGTGACTCTAGGACAATGCACTGGATTTGAAGTTCCCCTCACCACCTGGATGCTCAGGATCTAGGAGGAGCCTATAGAGGGTTTCATATTTAATCTCGACTGTGACCTAAGGTTAAGGAATTCCTGAGGCTATAGAATTTGCTCTAGGTCTTGCAGCCATTCTGAGGCTGAGGTGAGATTTGAACCCTCTGCTGCCCTGTTTTTTCACTCAGTACCCATTTACTCAAAGTGCTTTCTGCCGGGTCCTATTGCTAAGGATTCCAGGATGATTCAGACCAGGCCCTCAGGGAATCATGGTCTCTGAGAAGATGGAAACATAAACACATTTGTCTTTTGTTTTTTCCTGTGGTAAAGTATATGTAGCATAACACATGCCATTTTAACCATTTTTAACTACGTAATTTACTTGCCTCAGTGTGTGTAACCCTGGCTACCACCTATTTCCAAAACTTAAAAGACACCAAACAGAAACTCTGCAATCCTTAAGTGATAACTTTCTGGTTCTTGCTCCCTCCCCCTGGCTAATTCTCACTGCAAATGTAACCACCAGCTCTTCTCAGACCTTCAGCCTGCTTTGTCTTCACCAGAAGAGTAAGTTGTATTGGTCATTTTGCCAAGGTCAAAGCCACTTTAATTCTGTTGCTGTTGATTTTCATCAAGTTGAGCATGACTCATAGTGACCTTATGAACAAAAGGCCTGAATCCTTTCTATAACTATCGTCATTGATCAAAGTTCATAGAGTTTCCAGAGGCTTGTTGTTTAGGAAGTGGATGCTTCCAAAACTTTAATTCTATGGGAATCTAACTGACAAAATTATTGTGATTTCCATCCTTTAAGGATCCATTTCTGATTCATGGCCTCTCTGGTGACCTCAGGCCCAGGTGCTCTAAAGGTGACAGGAAAGGAGCTGGGCTCTGTGAGGGCAGGCTGAAGTAGTCTGCAAACTGAGCCTTTTTCCCCAGGATAAGGTGGAGAAAGCATTGTTCCCTGACAAGCTTCTGTTGTCTCAGAGGGGGAAAAAAATCAGATATGCCCCAAAGATAAATAGACAGCAACTTTATTTAGTTTACTTCCCCCCACCCCAGAGAGGAATGTGTTGTGTTGTACTTACCTACTTAAAATATATTTATTTTTCTTTATATAAATAGAGAGAACTCATTAGAAAGCTATTGAAAAAGAATTTTTTTGGTTTTTTTTCTTTCAGGCATTTTTTTTCCAGTGCAGAGTTTTGTTTTTATGTGCATAGTTAGATCACTAGTTAAAATGGGAATTCCTCAGAGAAAGAGTTCTTCGTCCCCAGTCAAGTTTAAATTCCCCATTACACATCTTCATTGGATTTCTCTTCCATAGCATTCACCCTCGGACAGGTAAATCTACATCATGACAACTGTTTATTGTAGTTTATTTTCTGCTCTTCTCTCTAGACTCCACTGCAAAGATGGCAGCCACCAGCCACAGGGACTGTTCACATTTATTAAGGGAAATGAGAAATTTCGTTCCCAGGTTTCACTAGCTACATTTCAAGTGCTCCATAGACAGATGTGCCTGGTGGCTGCCATTGGAAACAAGTGACAAAAAGCCCAGTAAGACAGGGATGTAGCAAGCTAGAAAGAGCTACTTTTCTCAGAGTCTGGAACTCTAGAGGTAAGCAATCTGAGACTGATCTGCTACTGCCACATCGGGGACCTGGGCTCCTTTTCGCTTGTTACTCTAACACTCTTTTGTATGAGTCTTTCACTGTGTGGTCCAAGCATACTACTCCAGCATCCAGCCCGCAGGAAGGAGGAAGAAGGCCATAGTCCTTCCCTTTAAGGACAACTCCTGAGTCCTTAGAGACAAGGATGGGGAAACGTTATCTCACCTACTTGGGCATGTTGTCAGGAAGGACCTGTCTTTGAAAGAAGACATGATGTTGGGAAAGGTGGAGGGTTAGATTAAGAGGGGGTGACTCTCAACAAGACAGATTGACACAGTGACCGTAACAGTGGGCTTGGGCATGGCAGAGGCAGTGAGGATGGCACAGGACAGGGCAAGGTTCAGATCTGTTGTTCACTGGCTCACTCTGAGTTGTGGTCAGTGTGATGGCACCTAGCAACAACATTGTCCAGAAAATAAACACATGGACACCCTTGGCTTTAAGGCCGACTGGGGAGTGGTCTTCTGTTTTTCCTGCATAGCCATGTACCCAGCTATAATTCTGTCATGGTAGTCTCTGCTTTGACAGATAATATGAAGTACATTGGAATGAATGAGAGTATAGATGAAACATCATTTCTACCGGGACAGTATCTGTCTTGATGTTATATTTATATTAATGTTATATTTATATTTGTGTTGAATGTTATTCCCTCAGCTTGGAGATTTACTTCTTGAATTTGTAGGTGGGGCCTTGGAACAATTGGAAGGAAGAGGGGACGTTTCCCCGTAAACATTCACAGCCTCAAAAACCTGTTGGAGTGTCTCTAGGAGTCAAAATCAACTCAAAGGCAGGGAATGAAACCTGGAAAAGAGACTTTTCACATTCAAAAGTAGAGTTTCACCAGCTTGGAAGTGTGATAAATTACACATGTGTTTATTCTTCTGTGCCTAAGGCTTTATTATATTTAAAACTTGTTTCGATGCACAAGTAGCCAAGAGGCATTTAAGAGACACTTCTTCTTTAGAAGAAGAAGGAGACCTTCTTTAGAAGTCAGTGAAAAGATCCTTGGTCCAGGGGTCCCAGGAGTCTCTGGGGCTCTGGCAGGCTCAGGTATCATAAGGAGTGAAGGCTACAGAGAGGTTTCTGCAAGCAGAGTGGTAGGGCATGGGGACTAACGTGGGCAAGAAGGCCTTTGTGGTAGATGCGTTTATTTTATCTCAGCTGTGAGTATTGGAAGCATTTGTTTTATTTACCAAGGAAGACAGAAACTGCATCTATTCTCTGAGCGTCTGTAGTCCCATTTGGGTGTGCCATGCAGTGTACATTATTGAGGGTCAGAACACGGCTAATTGAAAATGTCAGCCTATGCTGCCTTTTGCAGGCAAGTTGTTCAAACCTGTGGGGAAGTGGATTGCAGCCTGCATTGGCTGTTTGGGTAACCGTCAGGGACTCACAGCATCACAAAGTGATTTATAACACAGAGGGTATATTCAGAGAATCCGGGAAGTGAGACAGAAGCCTCTGTCTTGACATCTCAGCATCCTGGGGAAGAGATGCTTGGGAATCTCCAAGTGCCTCCACCAAAGGAGTGTGGAACTCAGAGTCAGAAGGATCTGGAGTCTTGACTCAATCATCTCTTTTCTGAGTGACTTTGAGACAGCCCCGCCAGAGGGGAGAACTTACGGGAACGTGAGCAAGCATGATGGAATGGGGTATATTCTAAAAGGATAAATGAAGCATGTGGGGAAAGAAGAGGGCAGAAAAGGCTGTGAAGGGCCTTGAATGTGTTGCCAAGGAATTTGGAAATTTTCAGGAAAGCATTTTGGAAAGCACTGCTGAAAGAACAGTAGGCAGCTTGTTGTTGTTGTTATGTGCCATTGAGTCGCTTGTGACTCATAGTGACCCTATGTACAATAGCCCTGAAACCTGCTCTATCTTGTGCCAACCTTATTGTCTCTGACCCACCTACCCTTATTAGCACAGGCATTGAACCAATCCACCTCATTGAGGGTCTTACTCTCCTGCGCTGTCCCTCCACCCTCCCAAGCATGGCGTCCCTCTCCAAGGACTAACCCCTTCTTGCAACATGCCCAAAGTATGTCAGACGAAGCTTCAGAATCCTTGCCTCCAAGGAGTAGCCTGGTCTCACCCTCTCTGGGATGAACCTGTTTGTTCTCCTAGCAGCACATGATATATTCAATGTTTTTCTCTAGTACCACAGTTCAAAATATCAATTCTCCTCCTTCTATCATCCCTAATCATTGTCTAGCTTTCTGACCCATAACAAGTAATTGTGAATCAGGTCTGTGTTTATGCATTCACCTGAGTTATAGGGTGGCAGAGGAGATAAAGAAAGGATATAGGTTTGGGGAGAACTGTCAGGAGTAGCTTTGTCTTAGCTCTTCATGGGAAGAGATCTCAAATAACTTCAGGATTTGTCTTGCTGTTTGTGAAGATTGTAACATGCCTATAACTTCCTAGCAGCTTGAGCTGTGAGCACTGCTGGAGGCCAGAACTTCTGCCTCATGCAGGGGAGACCTACTCCAGTGCCTTGTCTCCTAGACATCATTGTCTGATGATGGCTTTGAATACTCCCTCTTGCACTTACTACATGAGGGCTTTGCCCCAGCCTAGCATTGCCCAAAGTGGGCTGAAGCACTTCTGTAACAGGCTCATTCTGGGCTCATAAGCCTTGCTGGAGATGCGTAGAGTTCTGAGTGTGAATCAGAAATTTTAAGGAAGAGGAGATGTGTTAGAAGCCTGGCCAAGGGCTTTGGGAAAAGAGAGCTCAGCCCTGCTTATTTGAAAGCCTGCTGCTCCTGGGCCTTCCCCGGGGTGTTTGTGCTTCTGAATAAGGTAGTCTGCACTTGCCTGGGGCATTGTGATGGGCACTCCCCATCCACCTTCTTTGCAGGCTGTCTGGTGCTCTGTCTGTGTGGTGGCACTTGTCTTGTAAATGTAAAATGAATTTCCTCTGGGATTCAGGTCTTCCCTTGGCTACCGTCTCTTCAGGTGGCTCAGAGAGACTCACCATTTCAAAGCTGTGCCTGAGGCAGCCCCTTCCTAGCTCTTGAGGCTTCCATCCCTTCCACTGCCTGGACCGTTCCCGGTGTGGAGATCTGACCTTTACACACACAGTCTCACTGCTGAAGCTGCTTTTCATTAGGAAACACTTTTCAGTGGAGACAATTTAATCCAGCAGAGGTTACAGACTGAGGTGGTGTAGGACCCCCTACCAGCATAGTGACTTTACATTGTATGCAGGTGTATGTGTGACTGTGGCCCACACATACGGGGAAAGCACCCCATCTACTTGTGGTACATGAACACATGGCTTGCAGTTTCCTGAACTCTAAGCCTGGTCAGCACACCTGGATCCTTGAGAGAAGGATCTCTTTTTTTCCCCACAGACAGGATGTCTGCATTTTTGTCTTTCCCTTTTGTCCACGGCTGGTTTCAATTTTTGCTCTTCTCTATATTTCTCTTTATCTTTGCAAAATAACCTTCAGAATCAACAGAGTAGATAGAGTCTTAGAAAGAGCATAAACCTTGCCATCAGGCAGACCTGACCTTAAATGTTGGCTCGTGGGTGTGCGAGTCCTGTGACCATGTCCAAGTTGTGCCAACTTTCTCCTGAGCCCTCTGGTAGCATAGTCTTCAGGGAGTTGCACTGTTATCCCAAAGGCTTCACTTCTGCTGAGGTTCTGGTCCATTGGCGGCTCCACAGCGGAAAGATGGCCAGCCTTCTGTATGATTTACAACCTTGGGAGACGGGTGGAAGGTCTACTATGAGTTGATTCTGACTCCATGACAATGAATTTGAGGGCTTTTTGTTTGAAGTAAAATGAGATCATAGCAATACTTCCTACTACACCTGGATAGGTAATTGTAAAGGTGATGCAATGATGGGAGGATTTACTATTCTGAAAATAATGATTATGATTATTTGAGTAAGATTTGGAACAGCAGCAAAGCTTAGTACTTAAGACCTTTGGCTGTGCAATCAAGGGGGCTCCTGTGCCCGCTGGGCCATTCTGCGGTGTAGATTACATACTCTTTCCACACCTCAGTTTTCTCATCTGAAGCGGGAGGAGGCTAGTAATGACCTCCCCATAGCAGTAGACCAGTGCTTCTCAAAGTTTGAACTCAGAGGTCAGGTGCTTGAGAACAATGAAGACTCCTGTTTGAGGATGTGGTCCTTGGCGCAGAGAGGGTGATTCTCATTGGTTGCACACCTGAGACTGAGAACCACAATGCTAGAATGCCTGCTCCGTGAGGGCGTGGACCACGACCATTTGACTTCACGTGGATCTCAGTGCCTCAAAGCTTCTTTCTGACACGTGATAGATGTCCACTTATTTACTTTGGTGGGATGAATAAATGACTACATGACTCAGTGCAGCCAAAGCACTTAGTGTAGTGCCTGACGGAGAACTCAAACCTATTGCTGCTGAGTCAGGATCGGTATGTAGCTGCCCTTTCATTTGGTTTCTGAAACTGTAAATCACACAGCAGAAGATTGCTCATCTTACTTCTGAGGAACCACTGGTGAATTCAAATGACTTCCTAGGAACTCTGCCACCAGAGCAGGATCTTAATAGATCTGCAAGTTCATTGTTAACAGTAGAGAAGAACAGCTGAACTCCTGGTTCTCACTTTAGCCCAGGGCTTTGAGGTTCCATTACAATCTTACTGATTTTCACTGGAGCTGATGATTGGAAGCCAGGCCTAATCAGACCCTTCAGATCAGAGGGCACTAGGTGGCCTCTCAGCTCCAGGATTCTACGGTCCTGGTTGAACCCACTGGCTATCTACTTCACTTGCCTTTGGAGATTGTACAAACATCAGGGACCTCAAGTCTCTCAACTGGACCTGTGGGTGCTGGTCAGAGTCTAGGAATTTAAGAAAGAACTGCAGTGCTGATGAGGGAGAATTATGCACTCGGCCTGAGAAATCAGTTTTTATTCTGTTTGAAGAGGATCATGACAGAAGACTGGAATGGCTTTTATTGCTTGAGGTTTCTAAGTTTGGGCCTAGAGAAAGGATAGGGCATTTGAAAAGATATTTCCTGTCTGAGGAAGAACAGGTGTTATGAGAAGCCAGCAGAGCTGAGAGCACCCAAGGAAGGAATGGGGCTGGGGTGGGTGGGGGGGAGATCACTTCCTGTTTGGAACAGCATACAACCTACTGTGTCACCTCTGTGGCCCAAATCACATCAGGGAACCACAAAACATGGAAGTAAATGTTCTAATCTAGGCCCTCACTTGCAGATGTAAAGCATCATGATCTAAGGACAGGTGGGATTTGTGTAAGGTCAGTTAGTGGTTTGAGGAAGAGCTGAGGTGACAGTCTTTATTGAATTCTGAAGCCAGGCTCTTTTTACCGTATTAGCCTTTTGCCCCTTCCCACATCCCTGGACCCTGGCCTGCTATGCTCTATTTCCTCAGAGTGGGAAGGCTCCAGCTATACATGGTGAGCGATGCACCTGCATGAAGACCAGGCTTTATGTGAAAGGTGAGGAGAGCAGAGAAGGGACTTGCACTTAGGGGCATGATCACTTCCTGAGTGCAGGTACGGAGCCTCCCTGTCCTGCACCATTCGCTGTCCTTTTTAAGGTGACTTCATTTAGAAGATTCCTATTGTGAGAATGAACCATAAGGATGACTAACTGTGCCACTCACCCTCAGGAACCTCTTCAGAGTGGTCTGCAGCCAAGGACTCAAATTTGTCACGTGATTACCAAGGTTGGATTAACTTGGCACCTTCCTGATATGGAGGTTCTAGAAACCTCCGACACATCTTAGCCATTGAGACGGAGATCATTGTTCTCTAAATAGGACACCCTGGAAATGCTCTTTAAATGGTAAACTTCATCCTGAGATCGCATAGGAGGCCAAGGCAAGCCTTCAGAAAGATCTGGAAAGGGGGGGTGTGCTTTTTTAACAATAGCAAACCACTCCATTTATGGACGAATTAGCATGCATTAGGTTATTTCCTAAATGTTTCAAACACTTTAGTGCTTTTAATTCTTGGAACAATCTGGTGAGAAGAAATATATGTTGTACCTACACCTCCATTATATAGATAGGAAAACAGATGCTCAGAGAGGATAAGAAAGTTGACCAAGATTACACAGCTAGGAATTGGTAAAGGTGGGATTTGAACCCAAACAACTCCAGTGTCTGTGCTTTTAATCTCTTTACACTGTGTTCTCTTCTTGATGCCTAGGCCTTTGCTTTCTGAGCTTAGCTTGATCACTTTCCTACAACTAGAACGCCACTGGAGCTGTTCCTTGCTATGTGAAAACAAGTAGCATGTGACAAATCCTTCATTTATTCTTACACTGAAGAATTCTTAAGTGTACCATCAGTATTCATTTGGTTGAGATGGCTTGGATGGAGTCTCTACGCCAATGAGCTTATGGTCTGGAGTGAGGACAGATATATAAAGAAACTGTGCAAACAGCATGAGCTGAACTGAGCTACAGAAGTAAACCCAGGTTGCTATGGCAGTGTGGAGGTGGCCATGACTGGCTATGTGTGATAGGATGGATGAAGAGAGTGAAGGAAGACTCTAAGATAATAAAAGCTTTGAGCTAGATGAGACACTTTTCTCATAGTGGTGGAATAGGAGTAAAGAGCTGGTGCCCTCTCAGCAAGGGCTTTATATGTCATGCTAATGGATTGGGGCAGGATCCTGTAAGCCCCAGGCAGCCCATGGTAGAATTTTAAGTAGCGATTGACATGATGAGGTTTGAGGCTTAGAAAGGTCATCCTGGCTGCAGGTGGAGCATGGGTGAAAGGGATCAGACTGAAGCAGAGAGGTAGGAGACTGTTGGAAGGAAGCTAGTCAGAGGTGTTGCCGATCTCAACTAGTGCAATGAAGGCAATCGAGGTGCAAGCTGAGGAAACCTTTGTGAACAATTAGATATAGAAGCATAAGATGGATGGAGGAGCTGGGGATGATTCTCAGTCTGGACTGGATATGGAAAGGCATGTAACTATTCCAAGGGTGTTGGACTGTCCCGGTTTGTGGTGGAAGGTGAGAGAGCTTGCAGGTACAGAGCACGACATGAGAAACATCGGCAGCCAGTGTCAGCCCTGTTAATCTCTGCCAGTGGGAAATGCTGCAGTCGCAGAACTGGATGCTGGACAATGGACGAAGCATGTCGTTGGCTCCTGGAATGTCAGGAACAAGGAAGCCTCTCTGCCAGGGGTCACTTTTCTACTCTCCCATGTGACTACCATAGGGGAGAAGGTATTCTGAATACTGGAGAGCTCTCTGGCAAAGTGAACACATTGCAAGGGGTTAATGTAGACAGAGAGGACATTCTAACCCATTTTGACAATTCAGTGTCTTGAGACATTACTACTGGTCTATTTCAGTTTAGATCCTCAAAGACCTGTCTTCTAACACAAGTTTCCTCTGGGTCTGATGTGTTGCCACGATCAGAGAGTCACATGGAGATGCTGTCTTACTACTCAGCACTTATTGAGGGCACTTTTTTGAAGTGTGTGTCTCATTAGCCATGGCAGGCAGTCATAAGGCACCATCCTGAATTTTCAGAGCAGGCCAAGGGAAGCTTGAAGATCTGAAATCAGTTTTAGGGACTAAGAGGTAATACAACTGTGGGAGTCCTCAGCTCAGCCTCAGACCTGCAAATATGATTGTCAAATAAAAATTGATCCTGAAGTTTCTCCTGAAACTCGGTTATTAGATGGGAAACAGCAGTGACTCATGTCAGCAAATGTCCCCTTCAGCTTTAAAGCACTTCACTCCTTGCGCAATGCAGACATGGATAAAACAAACCCCAACCACCCAGGGGCCTGAGGCATGCTATTGTCCTGGCATCAAGGCTATAAGAGTCACAAGTTTCCATAGTAACAAGGAAGAGAAACAATTATCAGTACCTTGCAGGGCGCTTTGCCAAGGTTAGAAGGACATAATCTAAGCCCTCAAGAAGATGACATGCTAAGGAGACAGAACTCTCTCTCTGTCTTTAAAATGTTGAAATGGATGTGAGAATGAATTTTTATAACTAAAAAATACATTTAGAATGATGGAATCCAACTGCTTCTATTTTCAGAGAAGGAAGTGGGGTCTCAGAGATGGTAAGCTCTTGTCTAAGGATGCCCAACTGGTCAGTGACTACAGGTGCCAGCTGCCTTCCTGGACCCCTGCCCAGACCCTTTTCCCACCCTCCCTCTTGAGGATGGTACTTGGAATACAGGTATCCTTCATCTCAGCCGGGTGATGAACAGATGCATTTCCATTTGTGTAAAGCAAATCCCAGTTTGCTATTGACTTCCTTTGTAGCCTAAGAGAGACTCTAGTTAGTTATTTCTAGTTGCTCATCCTTTGGTAGTGCCTTGCAAAACTTTGGGACTAAGGTTTCGTTTTGTTCTGTGTAGCTTCCTAAGACCTATCCGTAGCTTTTCTCCCAGCACTCAGGCAAAGTCTTTAATGATCAGTAAATAAACCTCAGTTGTTGAGATGTTGGAGGAAGCTCTGGTGGCATAGTCTATATTGAGTTGCTACCCAAAGGCCATGCATATCAGGTGATTCAAACCCACCAGATGCTCTGCAGGAGAAAGACGTGCAGTCTCTCACTATTACAATTTACAGCTTTGGAAACCTGGTGGAGTCACTATGAGTTGGAATTGATTCAATGGTAGTGATTTTGAGTTTTGAGTTTGAGTTGAGATGGATCTATTAGATTACTGGTGGGGACTCAGGAGTGTCTGGAATATTTGCTGCCTTTCCTGTGAACAGCTTCTTTCTGCTTTCCCAGCAATTGAATATAGTGGCTGTTAGGGACTTTCATGATTTCTGAGTCCCCAAGGGACCCCCTGAGTGATAGGTGTGAGCCCTCTCCATGCACTCAGGCAGTTCCTGCATCTCCCTTTCTGTAGGTTCTCCTGCAGGATGTTGTGAATAGCAAGGTTCTATCAGGATAGCTCTCCAGATGGTGGCCAGACTGAGGGATAGTTATTGCTTATCGATCAGGAGAGGCCCCTGTGCTTGGCTCTCGATCTGGGGTTGCAGAGTAAATCCCAGAAGGAAGGGCTGGTCTGAGAATTTCTGTTAAAGAGACTTGACTCCAGGATAAGGATGAAGAACAGGGAGGGAGAAAGTGCGTGGTATAGCCAGAGTGGCTCCACTGCTTGGCTTTGCCACAGTCAGTGGCAAGAGAGACGCCCAGGCAGTACAGTTCTTGTCCTTGCCCACAACCTAAAGGTTGGTGGTTTGAACACACATAACAAAGTGCTGAAGAGCAAGGATGTCACTTTAAAGACTAAGGTGTGATTTCATGTTTTGTATCTCTGTATCTCTGCATAATGAAGGAAAAAAATGAAGAATTTATACCTTTTAATTGTAGTGTTGGTGAAGAGTATTGAATATTACCATGGACAAACAAATATCTCAGAGGAAGAGCAATCAAGGTACTCCTTAGGGAAAAGATGATGAAACTCTGCAAAGGAGTGATTTGTTTCTGTAAGGACTAAAGTCAAGGGGAAAAGTCATGGAGCAGAATTCTACTCTCCACATGTGTTGGTCCTATGAGTCTGAATCCATTCCATAGAAACACTTATCCATTTGAAGCGTATGTGTATTGTTTTGTTACGCATAAGAGGGACATGGACACGCCCAGAGGATCAGCCTCCGGTCCTTAAGAGGGAACTTTAGGAGTGGAATATGAGGATTTGTCCCTAGCACTGGGTTCCACACAGACTAAGTGCACAGTTAATTTTGCTGAATGAGTTATTATCATTCCCTGAGCATGTTCTGAGTGTCCTTGCCCTGCCAAGTCTTCTCCTAGCCCTGGGGACATAACAGATGACTAGTTAAGTCCCTGATTTTTGGATGCTACATCCAAGGGTTGCGAGAACAGAGATGCCAAGGCCCCCAGAGCTCTGTGGGAAGAAGTGGGCCATGGAGGTCCCTCCTGCTGGGTGTGTCCTGCATGATTATTGGACTTGTTGATAGAGGCTGGGCTAGGAGATCTGGCAGCACTCTCCTTATGGGACCAACACTCCAGAAACCACAGAAGGCAACCGTAAATATAGTGTGCCAGGCCCCCCTGCCATGTCATCCTCAACAAACAGAGGGGGAAGTAGCCTTCCCAATGCACAGGGAAGTCAGGACTAGCCCTCAGGTCAGCCTGATTCCAACTGTGTCACAGGAGACTTGTAGTGAGGCCAGAGAGAAGCATTATAGGCTGTGGTTGGAGCTTGTGAATGAAATTAAGAGCGGTGCTTTTGACACCCTTGCCTGTCCTGCTCAGCTGGTCCTGGCCTGGTGGAGCTGATGTAGGCTTAGCATGTTGGATACTACAAGACTAGCTGGACAAATGACCCTGGGGGAATCTGTCAAAGTAGACAGGGCTGCAGGAAGAGCAGGTTGTCCTGGCTTCTACTCATAGCGAGAAAAGAACACCCTGCCAACAACATCCTTTTGGCTTCTTGCTGTCTTCGCGACTAACCACGCCTTCCCGGAAGCTGACCACGCCCTCCTCGCAACCTCCCTGAGGAGGATGAGAGCAGAGATGGGGCTGCTTGTAACACTGACCACAGGCCTGGGGTAGATCTTGGTTTGAATACAACCTATGTTGCTTGCTTTTTGTGTGGCTCTGAGCAGTTACTCCAACTCTCAAACCTTAATTCCATCATCCGCAACGAAGTTCATCTAACTACAGCCCAGAATTTTTATGAGAATGAAAAGAAGTTAAGGTTGGCAGAGCACTCAGCCCATCAGCAGGCAGGCAGTAAATGCACGATAATTGGTAGATATCACTATTGTTGTATTATATTCCCATCAGGTTAAGCTTGCTCTTTGGAGTTGGAGCTGGGCTGTAAGGATGCAAGGTAAATGAAGACTTAAGGCAATGTAACTGTCGGGGCTTATGACCGAAGTTCCCACACTTCCTTGTCCTTAGAACACTAGAGGAACTTGTTAAAAATTCCAGTTACTGAGTTATACACCCCTGCCAATCCCCACCCTCTCCCCAGAGACTCTACTTCAGTGGGTCTGGAGTGAGTTTTAAATTTGTGTTTTAATCTGCTGCAGGAAGTCCGAGGATTGGGGTTTGGGAAACACTGTTTTATTAGCTGGTTCCTCCAGACCCACTGGCTTGGTAACTTGCTCTGCTCCACGGATCGGCTATTTTTGTCTAATCACTAGGAAAGATTGTCTCCAGTTGGGCTCCTTCTCCCTGGGCAGCCCTGGAGACACAGGGACAAATCCTTTCTTCTCAGCTGCCTGTCTAGACACTGTGCAGACTTAGAAAATCTTTTCTTCTTAGGAAATGTGATTTCCAGGCTCTAGAAAACTACAGTTTCTAAACTTACTGCTAAAAAACATAATCAGAGAAAGAATTACACCTCCCTGCCCCCATTTGTAACTTCGTGGCTTTTTTCTTTTTTAAATTTTCTACTAGATATCAGGCTGGAGACCAAGGTGTGCCTGATCTAGACCATAGTCTTTGCAATTGCGTGCTGTGTGTGGGAGAGCTGGACAGTGACTAGGGATGAGAGAAAGAAAATTGATGCCTTCAAGCTGTGGTGCTGGAGAAGAGTGTTGAATATACCATGGACTGCCAGGAGAACAAACAGGTTCATCCTGGAAAGGGTGAAACCTGGGTATTCCTTGGAGGCAAGGATTCTGAAGCTTCGTCTGACATACTTTGAGCATGTTGCAAGGAGGGACCAGTCTTTAGAGAGGGACATCATGTTTGGGAGGATGGAGGGACAGTGGAAGAGAGGAAGACCCTTGATGAGATGGATTGATTCAGCGATTGGGGTAATGGGAGTAGGTGTGTCAGAGACAGTGAGGTTGGCACAGGATAGAGCAGGGTTTAGGGCTCTTGTACATAGGGTCGCTATGAGTTGCAAGGAACTTGACGGTATATAACAACAAGTATTTTATTTACAAAATTAGAATACATTGTTTTCAAGAACAAATTCTCTCAATTTCACTTACCCCCCATCAAATTGTACAACCCCATGATTAATCCCCTTTCTCCTACACATCTTCCTCCCTCTGCTTCCAGCCTCTCCCACCCCTTCTGGATCCTTATGCTCATTCTACAATAATGGTTTTAAATAATATTTATCCTTGTGGGACTGAGTTGGTTCACTCAGCATAATGCTCTCCAATACCTCCCAAGTTAGGTAATAATTTACATAATCATTGCTCTTGCATGCTGCATAGTGTTCCATTGTGTGAATGTACTATAATTTCTCAATCCATTTATTTGTGTTGGACATTTGGGATGTTTCCATGTTCTTGCAATGGTGAATAATGCTACTATGAACATTGGTGTACAAATCTCAGTTTGTGCCTCAGCTCTCACTTTCTCAGGGTATATTCCAAGTGGTGGAATAGCTGGGTCATATGGAATTTCTATGTTCAGCTTTTTGAGGAAGTTCTAAACTGCATGATTATACCATTTCACAATCCCACCAACAGTGTATGAGTTCCTTTCTGGCCACATCCTCTCCAAAATCTATTACTTACTGCCCTGTTAAACTTTGCCACTGTACTGAAGTGAGATGGTATCTCATTGTGGTTTTGATTTGCATCTCTCTTATTGCCAGTGATTTGGAGCATTTCTTCATGTGTCTGACATTCAGAGGTCTTAAAAAGTGACAACAATATATTTTACTGATATAGTGAGCCAATTCCTAGCAAATACAGGACAGGGTAGTTGTTGTTAGGTGTCACTGAGTTGGCTCTAATTCATAGTGACCCTGTGTACAACAGAAGGGAGCTCTGGTGGCCTAGTGAGTAAGGAAATGAGCTGCCAATCCAGAGGTTCGTGATTTGAATCCACCAGCTGCTCCATGGGAGAAAGATAAGCAATCCGTTCTTTGTGATTTGGAGTCTCTAAAAAGCTGTTGGAGCGTCAGCTGTGAGTAGGTTCTGATTGGACAGCAATGAATAATAACAGTATGTACACCAGAACAAAACCTTATCCAGTC
This sequence comes from Elephantulus edwardii, assembly GCF_000299155.1. Taxonomy (NCBI): domain Eukaryota; kingdom Metazoa; phylum Chordata; class Mammalia; order Macroscelidea; family Macroscelididae; genus Elephantulus; species Elephantulus edwardii. The sequence continues at coordinate 2,641,373 of NW_006399794.1, forward strand.
CTGTGCCATCCTCGTAATCTCTGGTGTACTTAAGCCCATTGTGGCAGCACCGTATCTAAAACTCTAGACATTGAAACTGAACTTCCTAGACTAGAGGTCTAGCTCTTCCCTGTGTTAGCTTCACTACTTTGAGTAAGTTAGCAACCTCTCTGAGCCTCTGTTTTCTCATTGGGATAACAGCAGTGCTTCCCCCCACAGAGTTATTATGAAGATTAACTAGTCAATATTGACAAAGCACTTAGCACAATGTCTGACCCTTAGCTAGTAGTATACTCGTATTTTATAGAAAAAGTAAAAACAGATTCTCCTCACTGGAGAGAATCAGACAAAATTGCATGAAATGACCTGGAAAAAAATCCAGGATGCATGAACACTTGAGGAAATGAAATAAGAAATTTAGACAATAGCCAGCCGGCCTTTCCTGACACACAATTCTACATTGAAGAACTGCTCAATGAAGCTCTTATTGTTTTTCCAAAGCAGGGACAAGCCATGAGAATGTCTGTCATCACCACAAGTGAAACCATGAGCTGTTTTGCTAAACTTAATTAGCAAACATGTTAAGACTTTCTCTGTGAAGCGTCACTAGAGCTGTGATGTCTCTAAATGGCATTTAGGAGTTCAGGAGACATTCTTCTTTACCTCAGTTGTCATTTCCAAAATAACAAAGATTTGACTGGGTTTCTTGCCCAAAGAGCGAGAAGAGGAACCTGGGAGGGACTATTATAGGGCCGGAACAGCAGCAGCTTCCAGTCTGACCTCAGAGGTGAGGAGGGTTAGGAGAGAGCCAGAGTCCTCCACGCCTTCTGTGTGAAGCCGGACAGCAAAACAGTTTAGCGCTTGGTCCAGGCCCGTTTCCTTGGCCCCACATTGCTTAGTGTGTGATATTGGGATCTTTACAAACCATTCTACTCCGTCACAGCAAAATAAAGATAATCATCATAGCTATCCCCGGGTGTGTTGGAACAGGTTCCGTGAGGTAATGTACATAGAGTGCTTTGTAGTTGATAAATGAAAGCTTTTCTTATGATGATTGCTGAGTGTTCTTTTCTGTGTGCTAATGTAGCCCAAGGTCTTGGTAATTCAGGTCTTTCTCTGTTCAGACTCCTTAAAAGCACTATCAGTAATCATTTAACAGCCAATCGGATGGGAAGACTTACTTAGTTGACTTGGACTAACTAATCAGTTACCATGTCCTTTTGAAAAAAAGGAGGATTGGTGGCCGAATGGGTAGAGATCTCAAAGGTGAGAAGTTCAAATCCTGCAGTGGATCCATGAGAGACAGATGGGCAGTCTCCTCCCATGCAAATTATCGCCTCTAAAACCTGCTGAGAGTCAACTATGAATTGGTTGACTGGATGGCAATGAACTTTGTTGTTTGGAAATAGGTAGAAAACTTGGTGCACCTATGACTTCACAGGATTCTTCTTGATTCCACAGAGTAACAGGCAGACATGAGGGAATGAGCAGAAAACATGTCTGAATGATCAGGCTTCTTCTCTGATGTAGCAGACTGTCCCCAGGGCAGACATGGCAGGAATACATGGGCTTCTACAAGAAATTCATCTATTATGAAGACTGGGACCAAAAGGTGAACCAGGGTCACTGAGATGGCAGAGATCTGGAACACAACTACTTGCTGGCAGGGAAGTGAGAGAATGTTAGGCAGACAGGCTGACCTAGTGGGAGCCGCTGTGGGAGTGCCACTGACCTAAGGTCTTTTCTGGCATTAGGGAGTTGGGCAGACCTTGGGCTACGGACAGGACAAGGCTCTGCTACCTCAGAAGGAACTGGTATCACCCTATAGACTTAGCCTTTGAAACTAGAGCCCCTAGTAGTAGGGAGTCGGCTCTCAGACACTGGAACTCGGCAACAGAAAAAGAAAATATAATGGGACAACATCTAGAGCCTTTGTGACATGCACCAATCCCATTCTTTCACATAACTTTCACACCGAACTAATGAAGAAGGTAGTATCACCTTGTGATAATGAGTAAAATGATGAGGGACAAACTGAGGCTTCTTTATGTGTCCTAAAGCTGTTCATCTTCCAGTCTAGGATTTGCCCACATCTGTTCGATCAGCACACCATGCTCTTCACCAAAGTACCACAGTGCTCAGGTCTCCACCTGGCTGTAGGTAGGCACTGCCTCACCAGACTCATGTTTAAATGAACTAAAAAGCACAGGCATGTGGGCCGAGAGCCACAGAGATGCTCCACAAGACTCTGGAAGATAACATATGGATTTCCTCATCCAGTCTACTCAACTCAAAGATAAGACAATGAATGTTAAGAGGAATGAACACTCTTTGTTTTGGTCACTTAGCAAGACTTAGTCAAGACTAGAACCCCAGGTCTCTAGGCTCACATTGTCTCCATTACATTGTCTCCACTACATTGAGCAGTTTTCCTGCCACACTGGAGAATACATGGGCAAGATATGGATGGACAGGCTCAGTATGTGCTCATTATCACATAAGGAACACTAGCAGAAGCAAGCATTTAAAGGGCACAGCTATGTCACACAGCATATCTGTCTGAAGTCATTTTTGGCTGCAGTTACATTTGTAAATACATCATGGAAGATACATCAAAATACCTGCAAGGATTGTATGCAAGGATTTGTATTCGTTTTGTTTGTTAATTAAATTGTGAGGAAATGCAATGGGATATCTGATGAACTGGGAAAAAGGTAAAGAACTTAAAGTTCCAGAGAATAGCCGTTTTGAGTGGTAATTCTGTGTGTTGGGCTGGGAGGGATCTGTCACTTGGTGAACAACTTTGGCTCATGCATTACTTCTTCTGTCTTTCTGACTGATTAAGTGGGTAAATTTTTGAGAACAAAAACTGTTCCCCCAACACTAGGTCTGGGACAGTATATAGTTGTTATTGCCATCGAATTGCCTGTAACCCATAGTGATCCTATATACAGCAGCTCTGAACCTTGCCTTGTCCTGAGCCAGTCTCATTAATTCTGACGCACCAACTCCCATCTCCCAGTTACTGTATCAATCCATCTTATCTGGGGTCTTCCTCTCCTGCACTGTCCCTTCACCTTTCTGAGTATGATGTCCTTCTCCAAGGACCGGTCCCTCCTGGCCACATGCCCAAAGTTTGTGAGATGGAGATTCAAAATCCTAGCCTCCAAGGAGAAACTTGGTTTCATCCTCTCCAAGACAGACAAATTTATTTTCTTGGCAGTCCATGGTGTATGTTCAAAACTCTTATCCAGTGCCACAACTCAAAGGCATCAATTCTTCTGTCATCCTTAGTCATTGTCCAGCATTCAGCTCTCTGAGGCATAGTATATAGACACTGAGTAAACATTTCTTGAATGGATAATTGAGTGAAAGTTTGAAAGCAATGACTCAAGGTAAGAATGAAACCGCGTAATAGAGATGCTTCTCCTCCTTTCATCTTCCAAGCACCAGGGGCTAAAATCACCACAGTGTTTGGTCTTTAGAGGACCATGTAAATTATATGGTAGTTGTTGTGGTTGTTGTTAAGTGCCATCAAGTTGTTTGTGACTCACAGCAACCCTGTGTACAAGAGCTCTAAACCCTGCTCTATCCTGTGCCAACCTCACTGTCTCTGACACACCTACTCCCATTACCCCAATCACTGAATCGATCCATTTCATCAAGGGACTTCCTCTCTTACGCTGTCTCTCTACCCTCGCAATCATGATGTCCCTCTCCAAGGACTGGTCCCTCCTTGCACCATGCCCAGAGTGTGTCAGATGGAGCTTCAGAATCCTTGACTCCAAGGAGCAGCCAGGTTTCACCCTCTCCAGGTCGAACCTCTTTGTTCTGCTAGCAGTCCATGGTATATTCAACACTTTTCTCCAGCACTACAGCTCAAAGGCATCAATTCTCTTTCTATCATCCCTAGTCACTGTCAAGCTCTCTGACACATAGCACACAATTGTGAAGAATATGGCCCGAATCAAGCGCACCTTAGTTTCCATCCTGACATTGTTGCTCTTCAGTATTCTGGAGAGGTCTCTGACAGCTGACTTTTCCAATGCAATTCATCTCTTGATTTCCTGGCTGCTGGTACCAATAATGTTGATTGTGGAGCCAAGCAAACTAAAACTGTTAACAACCTCAATCTCTTTGCCATCCATAATGATGTTGCCAATTGGCCCAGTAGTGAGAATTTTCATTTTCTTGATGTTGAGCTTCAATCATAGTGAAGGCTGCAGTCCTTGACCTTCTGCAGCAAGCGCTTTAAGTCCTTCTCAGTTTCAGCAAGCAGGGTTGTGTCATCTGTATAATGCAGGTTGTTGATGAATCTTCCTCCAATCCTGATGCCACATTCTTCCTCGTACAGCCCAGCATCCTGGATGATCTGTTCTGCATACAGATTGAAAGGGTATGGAGATAAAATACATCCCTGATGGACCCCTTCCCCATTTTGAACCATGCAGTGTTTCCTTGATTTGTTCTGACGACTGGTTCTTGGTTCAAGTATGGATTTTGCAGAAGCACAATCAAATGTTCTAGGATTCTCATTCTTCTTAAAGTCAGCTGCAGTTTGTTGTGATCCACACAGTCAAAAGCCTTTGCATAATTAATGAAACAGATAGACATTCCTCTGGTACTCTGTTTTCTGCCAAGATCCATCTAACCTTAGCTATAATATCCTTAGTACCATGGCCTCTTCTAAGCCTAGCCTGTACATCTGGCAGTTCTCTATTGATGTGTTGCTACAGTCATTTTTGGATAATTTTCAGCAGAGTCTTGCTTGTGTGATATCAATGATATTGTTCAATAATTTCCACACTCTGTCAGGTCACCCTTCTTTGGAATGGGAACAAATATTGATCTCTTTTCCAGTCAGTTGGCCAGGTAGCTGCCCTCCACATTTCTTGGCACAACTTAGCACATCCAGAGCAGCGTCTGTTTGTTGGAATATGTCAATTGGTATGTTGTCAACTCCTAGAGCCTTGCTTTTTGCCACTTCTTTCGGATACAAATAGTAAATGTGCTTTGGTGATATCAGAAAGATTGGAGCTTGAAGTCCATTAAAAAGTGGCTTATAAGAAAAGTCTTGTCATCTACTTCCAAGGGATCAGCCATTTAAAAACCTTTGGAATGTCTTCTGCTAGGGACCTCTCCAAAGTACTGAAGAACAATGGTGTCACTCTGGAGACTAAGGTGCATCTGATACAGGTCATGGTTTTTTCAATCACTTGTTATGCGCCAGAGAGATGGACAATGACTAGGGACGATAGAAGGAGAATTGATGCTTTTGAGCTTTGGTGTTGGAGGAGAGTGCTGAGAGTGCCATGGACTGCTAAGAAAACAAACAGATTCATCCTAGAGAGGGTTAAACCAAGCTACTCCTTGGAGGCAATTATTCTGAGGCTTCATCTGACATACTTTGGACATGTTGTAAGGAGAGACTGATCCTTGGAGAAGGACATCATGCTTGGTAGGGTGGAGGGACAGTACAGGAGGGGAAAGCCCTCTATGAGGTGGATTGATTCAGTGACTGGGGTAATTGGGATGGGTGTGTGGGAGACAGTGTGAATGGCACAAGACAGAGCGGAGTTTAGGGCTGTTGTACATAGGGTAACTATGAGTCACAAGTGACTTGATGGCACATAACAACAATAACATTCTAACATACATGGGATCTCAACAAGTCAGTATCAAATTGAAAGTGACTGGTAAATGATCAGGAGATAGATACCATCATATTCTACCTTCTTGGATATCAACCTGCCCTGGAAGCTGTTGGCTTGGTAATAGGAAGGAATATCTTCTAGAGTTTTGGTGAAGAGGCTTATGGTCAAGGGTCTGACTGCCACAGTTATACTGTCTCAGATTAAGTTTTTGGTTTTTGTTTTGTTTTGTTTTGGTTTTTGTTAGTTGTTTTGTTTTTTTAAATTAGCTTCATCACTTTCTAGCTGTCTGAAGTTAGGTAAACTGCTTGTGTAGTTTATTCATTTCAATTGAGTCAGAAGTAACTCCTAAATGACCCTCCATTGGATTTCCAATGTTGTCAATCACATGGGAAGAGATAATCTTTCTCCCCAGGGGCTGTGGTGGATTCGAACTTCCAGAGAGGTGTAGTTTTTGGCTTAGCAGCACAGTGCTCTGATGTTGTTGTTAGGCTCCGTGGAGTCACCTCCAACTCATAGCAACCCTGTGAACAATGTATTGAAAGCTTGTCCTATCCTACACAGTCTTCATGATCTCTGCCATGTTCACACCCATTGTTACAGTCAGAGTGCCATCTTTTTGAGTGTTGAATATAGTGAGGGTGAAATAAGACAACATACAGGGTTCACTCCTTGTAGGGCTCAATCTAGGTTAGGTCTTTGTACCCTCTTTCCTTAAAGGGCCTGGGGCAGGGGCTGGCCACTTCCTGTTCTGTCTGCCAGGTGGGAGGGCAGCAAGCAAGTCATGGCTGTGTGCTCACAATGCCTTTGTTTTGGAGCACAAAGGAGAACAGGAGTTAATGAGGCAGTGAGGAGAGAAATCTATTAGAAATGGCACTGGAGAAAATATCGGATATGCACTCATGCGCCAGGGCAAGCCTGTGGTTGGATAACATTCCCATTCTGTTTCTTTCATCCACAACTTGGTTATTTAAAGTGCAGGGAAAAAAGCCAGAATATACTGTTCCATTTGCACAAAAAAGGTTTATAAATAACTGTTGTGGAGAGGAGGTAATAATGTAGGGGAAAGTGTGGAGAGAACAGGGTGCCCACGGTGAGTCTCCTGACTCAGTGCCGAGGAGGCCCTGGCTCCAGCTGATCTGGAACTGCCCAACGTGTCTGTCCCTGAGTTAAAATCACCTCAGTCCTGGTGGCTCTCTCGGACTAGTCTAAAGAGCTCCATGTCTTCAATTTGAGAACAAGGGACAGTGTGGCTTTTGAACAGTCTTGGAGCACATTAGCATAAGGGGTATAAAAAAAGATAGTAGAATTTGGACAAGACTTGGGTTTGAAGCCCGTCTCCATCATTTACTAGCTGTGGTTGTTGGCAAGGTGGTCAGGCTTCAGTTTTTCCTCTGAGTACTACAGGTAAACGACAATAATAAGGCTATTGTGAGGACAGAAAATAGTGAAGCAACTACTTGTCTTCTGCTGGCAGCTCAACCAAAGTTCATGGCCAGCACTGGCAAGTTAGGCAGGTATTTTTGGTCTTGATTGCTGCATTAGTGTCAGGAGTATGGAGGTTACCTAAAGGGAACCAAGAAGGGGAGAGTAAGGCAAAACAGTGCAGTGGTCAGCATGATAGACGTGTCTTAACTCAACTTTGACCTCTGGACAGACCCTACATTCAGAGTGATTTGATTTTTCAAAGGAAGAATCTAGTTGTTGCTATTATTGCCATTCTTAGGCATCCTAATTGCCACCCTCTTAGTTATCTGGAATTTCAAGTTTCGTCAGCAGTATCTGCTATTGAGCTTCTTCTCTGATCTTACCGAGAACATAGACAGAATAATGTGCTAGAAATTCAATCTGTGCTCCTATTCTTAGCCTTGCATTGAACCATCAGAAAGCTCTTTTCTTGCAACTTAACAATATCCACGGCTTTGACCTAGTGCCAGCTCGGAAAGAGCTCCATGGGGAACCCCTGTGTGTGCTGTAGGTCCATTCATTCTGTTGTTCAAGATGCCTTGGACCCAGGTATTGACATTTTGGCTGTCTTCATGATTGGTGAGTTTGCTCTATTTAGATTTAAGGGTGCCATTGACTTTCCTTCTCAGATTTACTTCAGTTTCCCAAAAATCAATTGAGCACTGGTTACCGTTTGCCCACAAATGCACTAGGTGTTGAGAAGATCGGGAAAGAGCACAGGGGAGGGACAAAAGCAAGGGATCTGGATCTCCTGTGAAGACTTCTCAGCCCTATTCTCCATACAGCTTTGCAATGATTGCGCAGATTCACTGGGTCCTGCTTTATCATCTGTAAAATGAGATTGATTACCTATCTGATTTTTAGAGTCTGTAAATGATACAGTTAACAAGCTCAATGCTAATCAAGAAGTTGCAAGTTCGTCTCCACCCAGAGGCATGTTAGAAGTAAGTCATAGCAATACCCTTCTGAAGAAACAGCCATTGGAAAATCTTATGGAACACAGTTCTGCTCTGACTCACATGGGATTACGATCAGTCAGTGTCTACTTAACATAAAAAATATACCCCTATATATACACACACACAGACATCCTGTATACACACACACACACAGAGTATCTCTCTATGTATCTATCCATACACACAATATATATACACTCTCTCTCTATATATATATACACACTATATATATACACTATATATACACACACACCATATATATATACATATACATATATATATATACACACACACACATATACACACACAGAGGTACCTATACATATATGTATGGTGTGTATATATAAAGTGTATATATAGGATATGTGTGTATATAGGGGGTTTGTATAGAGCTGTATATATATGGCGGTGTATATAGACTGTGTATATATAAGATGTGTGTATATTTTTAGGGGGTGTGTGTATATATATATATTGGGGTGTGTGTATACACACACCCCGTATACACACACACACACACACACACACACACGTGTGTGTGTATAGTGTATTTTTCATTTATTTTTTTTAAATATATAAGTGTATTTTTTATGTTGAGTAGACACTGACTGATCATAATCCCATGTGAGTCAGAGCATAACTGTGCTCCATAAAAGTTTTAATGCTGTTTTTTCAGAAGTATATTGCCATGACTTACTTCTAATGTGCCTCTGGGTAGAGTTGAATTTGAACCTTCTTGACTTAGACTAATTGGTTTTTAGTTTGGTTTTTATTATTTAAAAAAATTATATAGCTTTGGTTTTATATATATTTGTATATATTTGTGTTTCCCACTATTTAATTCACACTGTGTTTCATATAATCATTCCCATACATCATGTTTTATATACCTAATTACTAGTGGACTATGCCCATCATTATCCTGTCTTTTCAGGTCCCCACCTGATCTTTCCCATTTCCTTTACCCCCTCCTTTTGCCCACTAAATTGTGCAGAGCCCATATCCCTGGGTATGTAGCTCAGAAGAGAAGAATGTAGAATGGAATATTGAGTGAGATAGAGATTTTAGATAAAGAATAACCAGCATATATGTTATTGTTGTTGCTAGGTGCCATTGAGTCACATGACTCTTAGCAATCCTATGAACAACAGAGTTGAATCTTGTCCTATCCTGTGCCATCCTCATCATCTCTGACACAATTAGGCCTATTTCTGTAGTCATTCTGTCTATCCATCTGGGTCAGGGTCTTCCTCTCTTTGCTGACCTTTTCAAGCATAATGTCCTTTTTGTATACTCATGTGCAGGCATAAACAAGTTGATGCAGTCGGCATGACTGCCAAGGTCTTCAGCAAATCTAGGCAGGGAGTCTCAGACCTCTCAGAACAGAGCTTCCTGGAGTGTTTTCTTGAACCATAAAAATTTTTATGTCCCCAGTTGCTTATGAAAAAAACCAAAAAAGATTGACTTTCAGGCTCCCTAGCCATTGCTGAAGTAAGATAGCTGTGTGTTTCCACATACTAGAAACAAAACCATGTATGTTGTTGTTGTTGAGTACCATTGAGTCAGAATGGACTTATAGTTGGCCCTCTAGTGAATTTTCTGAGGTTGTAAATCATACAGATGGATATTGTCCATCTTTTCTCCTTAAGAACAACTGGTGGTTTCAAACCACATACCTTTAGGTTTGGCAGTGTAATTTCTTACTACTAAGCCACCAGAGCTCCATGTCTTTCTCTTAATCCTCCAATGCAAGAAGGGATGAGGACTGAAGTGAAGGCCTGGAGCAAAGGCCTGTAGCTTCAAGGAGGTATGTCTTCAGAGCAAGTTCCAAACTGCTGGATGGACACAAGTGGCACAGTGTAGTGCCCAGTGTCTGGCTTACCCTCAGCCCTCATCTCCTTGAGCTCACCAAAGACGCTTAGAAGAGACTTCTACTTGACCTCATCTCTGTGACTCTGTGCTCTTTTCAGATGCCTCTGGTTTCTTCAGGGCTTTCACTAGGGACCAGGACCTAGCAATCAGACAAACTTCCTGGGAGCACTTGATGGACAGTAAGTCAGTGAGTTGATTGGCAAGGGCTTTCTGTATTCTCCCTTTTACCTGCATAGCCAATCAGGGTGGACTTGGATTATGAGCACTGATGGGTCATTCTGTGCAGATGACAAGCCATATAGAATAGGAGGAGAGAGCCTGGTTTCAAATCCTGTCTCTCTGCAGCCTGGGAGGTCTCCACAACTCTGCTGTCAATGTCTGATCCTCTTTTTCCCTGGTAGACTGTGTGGGACACCTTAAATTTGAGCAGGTTCAGAGGGTTAATTCCAAAATGGATTGTACTAACAAATCTAATGGGCCTCTTTTACCCATTTGCATATGAAGGAGTGTTTGTGCAGGCTGGTGTTTGGATGTGCACATAGATCTGCTATTACTGACAGGTTCTCTGAAGACTTGGGGAGCTCACATGAGAGTTTGCAGGATGGGACTATTCTATGTAGCAGTTGTGAGGACCAGACAAGACAACCCTGCAAAGTGCTGAGCCCAGTCCCTGGCACCTGGAAGATGCCCAGGAAACATCCCTCTACCTATTTGAGGGGCATCTAGCAATGTCAGTGGTTTCGGCAGAGGTAGTGACAGGGACTCTGTCTATGGCCAGAGTCTTAGTTTGACAGGCTTGTACCACTCACAGGTAAAGAAAATAGAAAATAATTGCTGTCCATCAGTCTGTGAGTAGGAAACATTCTATTGTAGATGCCTGACTTGATGTGGCCCAGCAAGACTCAGACGAGGAATTTTATATGTGCAGAAGGCTTTGTTCAAGAAAACAGAACAGAGAAAAATGAAATACAGTTTTAGAAATACATTTGGACTTAGTTATCTCTCTATGTGCATATGGATGTAGATGTATTCTAAATGCATACACATATGAAAGTGTATACATATATATACACATTTATATTTATGCATATGTATGTACATGAGAAATAATAATTAGTTTCTCAGCTCTCTACTTTTTGTTGAAGGCAGCTGCCATTTTCCACATATTAAAAATAAATCTACGCAGAGATATTCATCTATTTACCACTGGGTTCTGTTCCCACAGACTCCATAATAAGCTGATTCTGAAGCCAAATGCTTTTTTTGTTCTCTTTGTTTTTCATTATTATTGCCTCTTATTGTCAGTATATTTATAAATCTGATTCTTGAACATCTGCAAGTGAACATTTGAGCATAATAACATCTGCAGATGACATGCAACAACATTGTACATACTCCAGTACTGTCAAATTTATTTCAACTCATAGGATGAGATTGCCCGTATTTATCCCGTGGAGCGGCTGGTGGATTCGAACTGTAGACTTTTTAGTTAGCAGGCTTCTATGTCACAAACCATGTCTCCTGCCAGGGCTCCTACTTTCCATTATATGTAGTGTACATTTTTAATATTATCTTTTTTAAAAGGAAGAAAAAGACTGTTGGAAGTGCACTTTGCCATAACTCCAATCCATCCTAAGTTGAGGACTACCTGTGTAATGTCTTTCTCTTTCTACCTAGCTCAGGAGAGAAGAGTGCTATAATCAGATGTGCATACAGAGATGTATGTGATTAATCTTGAGTTGTTACATGCTGTCAAGTTGAAACTCATAGCTGACCCTCCAGTGGATTTTCAGAGGCAGTAAATTGCAAGCGAGGTGATGCTCATCTTTCTCCCGTGGAACAGCTGGCGGGTTTGAACCATGTGTCTTTGGGTTAGCAAAGCAGCTTAAATACTTCATGTGTCATGGTCTGGTACCTCTGCTGTGTGACTGCTGGTGGCAGAGAAAGTGCTCTGTGGCATCTGTTTACAGCAGCATTGAATGAAACTCATGGCCATTAACTTAGGAAAAGTCTGTTAATTGCAGGCCACACTGGAATAATAATTGCCGTCTTTGTTTGAGGGCTGGAATGAGTAGGCTGCTTCAGATTACTAACTAGAGAGACAAGTAAGTTATCTATAGGGGTAGAAAGAACCCCCCTAAGTAGTTAGTGACATTAAATCTATAAATGTCTTAGAGCGTAAAATACAGGTTCGATTCCATTGTCCCCACCTCCTTTTATACCATTAAAAGCTACAGTGGAAGCAGATGTTCCTTGGCTCCATTGTCAAGAGAGGTGGGGGCGGGGGATCTCTAAGATAATTGGGACTTGCGAAAGGCTCTCAATGCCAAGGAGACAGTCCTAGACACAAAACGTTCTTGGCTGGGAACACTAGGGCCATTGGCAGACAAGTGCCACGGTTGAAGAGATGACTTGGTAAAAGAGGAAATGTGGCACCTCACCAGAGAGTATCTACTGTGAGTGAGAATTGTCATAGTTTAAATCAAACACCAGCAGTGGCATTGAGGCAGGTAGCCTTCTCTGCATATACAATGGGCAGTACTGGTGTCCCCTGTTGGGTGGAGTATATTCCTCCACTGCCCCTTTGAAGTCAGGCTCAGGCATGTGGCTTATTATTCCGCCCCTCCTTTATATGTCAATTGCAGAGCCTTGATGGTGTGGTCTGTAGGGAGTTATGCTTCTTACCCAAAGGTGGTGCCTCTCAGGGTTCGAATTCACCAGCTACTCCAAGGAAGAAAGATGGGCGGTCTCCTCCTTTGCAATTTTCAGCCTCCAAAAACCCACTGGAGGGTCAGCTGTGATTCAGTCTGACCTGACGGCCATACATTTGAGGTGTGGTTTTTATTTTATTTTATATTTTGATTATAACTGATTTTTTTCATCCCATATTCCTCCCCTCTCATCTCTACCAACCATCAAAGAAGGTTGTGTGTGAGGTTTTGGGCTTTTATCTGAGTGTAACCCTTCCCTTAGCTTTTTATAATAGGGAACTCATATGATTGTGTTGTTTTGAGCCTCAACATTCAACACACAACACTCAACACTCAACAATGTGTCCACCAGATTCATCCAGGTTATGTGATATTTAATGAATTCTTCATTATTATGTAAAGAATTGGCAGTTTGAATATATCAATTGCTTTATAGGAAAATGATAGGCAGCCTCCTTCCATAAAGATTTGCAGCCTTGGAAACCCAGGGGAGGGTTGCTATGAGTCAGAATCAAATCGACAGTAGAGAGTGTGCAAACAACCAGACATGTTCTGACTTTTATGTTGTTGTTTGTTGTTATGTGCTGTCGAGTTAATTGCAACTCATAGCTACCACTATGCACAATAAATAGCTCTGAACAATAGCCCTATCCTAAGCCATTCTCACTGTCTACGACATACCTGCCCCTATTACCCTAGTTACAGCCCAAGTGTAATGAAAGAAGAATCCATAAATGCTAGAAATCGACCAATGGTTAGTGACATAGTCAAGAGCATGGTTCTCTAGCTCTCCTGTCAATTCATAAGCCACCCAATGTCTTTTCATGAATTCATTTTCAGCCTCCATCAGCCAAGGCTGGTGCATGTACGTGCAGCCGTGCATGTTGAGTCATACCCCTGCTTTTCCCAAGGAGGCAATATGGAAGGTCGTTAGAGTGCCCGTTTTGAAACCCGACTTAATGGGTTTGAAGACCTCCTTCCAGCTTCCTGTTACTGCTGTACTTTCAAAAGAGAGCTTCTAAGAACTTCAATTTCTTCATCTGTAAAGTGGAAAGAATAAAACATGCCTCATAGTGTGGTTCAATTAAAGGAGATAATACATGTGGAGGGAGTTCAGGACCTATTATGCACCTTGTTGTTCATAAAAGGACTAAATGACTTTTTCAAGTTTGCAAAGCATCCCTGTAGCAGAGCTGAGTCCAGAAGGCAAGCCCCCTGGCTCCAAAAAGAGTGCTCCCGGACCTGCACTCAAATGGAGCGTCCCTTGCAGACATGATGAAAGGGCTCGTGATAAGAGCGAGCACGTAAATTGCTACTCTCTAGGTAGGCTATTTATAAGGGAAGATTTCCGCTTGAATTGTTGGTGGATTGCTTTGAGCTCCGTTTCTTTCTCCATTCTCGTCTGCCTAATCTGAGGATGATGAAAGGAGTTTAAGATTTGACAACTCCATTGGCATTTCAGCATGAGTCAGGGGAAGCAGTAAGATGCAGCTTTGAATAGGATGTGAGTCTAAGCCATGCTGCCCGTGTAGCAAATGTGTGCTCCCGGATTCTCAGACAAGCAGCACAGATTGTGAGCAGCTACGTGGCCACATCTCCAAGTCAGCAGAGAGGGACTGTTAGAGACCATGGGTTCTGTAGATATAACAAACTGTCTATTACGGTGGTTTGTCTTAGCGTCTAGAATATTGTAATCACAGTGGCTTGTACCAGCATTCTCACAGCCTCTGTGCTTTTATGCGATGGTCCTAAGGGGCTTAGCATGTGTTGCGAACCAATTTGGAGGCCTTTTCTGCTTTTAGGAGCTGACAAAGCTGGAGCAGGGCTTCATGTTCCTGTGGATATGCTTCTTATCTGTGTGGTGTGCCAGACCCTTATATATAAACACACACACACACACACACACACATACACACACACAAAAAATAAAAAAAATCAAGGGAAACTTTTATGATGACTCCTCTCTGACAGAAGGGCTGTCTAACTTGGCTGCATCCCCATCCTTAGCCCTAAGTCTTTACCCTCCACTAGAAGTTATGCTGAAGGCGTTAAAGCAAGCAGGTCAGTTTTTCGGGGTGGGGACACAATGTGTGTGTCCAATCTAATTATTATTTTCTGCATGGAGGAGAGCTCAGTTCAAGTGGAGAAGAAAAGGGGGTACCCCAGGGGCCTCTCAGAGACTCCCTTCTCTTGTCAGGGTGGCGAGCATCATCTGTCCCCAGGGATGTCTGTCATAGGTAGGCCTTGACTTTTACCCATTTGTGAACCACTTTATGTCTCTGCTCTTTAATCTTTGCCTTTTTGTTGCCATCAAGAAAGTGTTTATGATTGTGAGGTTTTGGGAATCACCTGGGCTCTGTGCCTTCTGTGAAAGGGGTTATAAGGAGGGAATCCCTAGAAGAGATGGCTAGTGCAGCTGCCTGATTAGCTCTGGCTGGCCTGGGATTCCACAAAGATGTATCTGTGGACTTTCCCCTCAGAGAACTTGTGTTTCCGATCTTCCGAGCAGACTTGCTTATCTCCGTTTCCTACATAGAAGCTGCAATCAAGAGCCATTGTAATTGTAGTAAACATTTTGGAAAAGAAGGTAGCTTTGAATAATGGTTTGAATTCTCTCCAGTAGAATCTTCTCCAGAACTTTCTAATTGTGAATGAGAAGCCTAGACAGCTCAGGGGTAAAGTACGAGTTCACAGAAGGGATGCCCTGTCTGGAATTTCCTCAGCAATGCTCTTGCAACTCCTCTTGGTCTCCGGAAGCATCTTTTTTGCTTCTTTGATGAAGTCTTCAGATTCCCAAGAATGAAGAAGAATTAAGTTTAAAGGGATTGAGAAAGCTGTAGGTATGAATTAAAGAGTGAGAAGAGGAGTGAGCCCAGTCAGTGACCAGCGGTGGGCTGAGAGGACTGGTCTGGTGAAGCTGTGTCCAAGTCACCTTGGATAGATGTTTTTCCAAGTTTCTTTTTTTTAAAATTTGTTGTAGTTTTTAGTTTTCTTTCTTATCATTTGCTAGCTTGTTAGCATTTTTGGTTTTCAGGTAGTTATGGTCTTTAAAGATTCTAAGAGGAATTCTAATTAGAGACAGGGGACAAAAAATAGAGTGACCTTTGCATGTAAAGTAAGGAATACAGTGACTATACCGTAGATAGTGTAAGGCACAAAGTTATAAAAACATCTTAGTCACAAGAAACCATTTTGAGGGGATGAGTTACGGAGCCTAGAGGCTCAGAACACACCAAGGTATCAGGAGACACCAAGGTCAACTGATGTAACATAAACCTGCATCCTGCATTGGTGAGTCAAAACTGGGGTCTTAAAAGTCATCTGACGTGTAGCTATTGATCTCTTGCTGTCCTGAGTGAAGAAAATCAATGACACAAAAAAGTAGTCCAAATACTAACAGATCATGTGAATTCCAGTCTCCATAATTCTGAGACCAGAGGAACTAGATGGTGCCTGACTACCACTGCTGACCTCTCTGAAAGGGATCCCAACAGGAGGTCCTGGTCAGAGCAGGGAAAAAGTGTGAAATAAAACTCAAAGTAACAAGGGGAAAAAGGACTAGGTTTAGCAGTCTGATGGAGCCTGGCACAACCCTTGAGACAATGGCTCTAACCCTTCAGTCTTAGAACTAACCTCAGTTTTGTGGTTCAACTTTCAGCCAAATCATAAGCCTCTAAGGTGATCAGTAACACCAAGAGGTCTGTACGTTTTGTAACAGTCAATCCCATGAGATCAAAAGGGCAGCATTTACCAGGAGTAAATCTCAGAAGTCAGGACAAGATGTGGAAGATGGACAAATATCAATAGTAAACTCAGGGAAGAAGTGGAAAATATACTGTTAGATAGTGAAGACTGTAATCAATGTCACAAAACACAAATTTGTATGAATCATTGAATTGAAAAGCAATTTTCTCTTTAAACATCAACCCAAATCTCAAGGAGAAATTTTCAAAAAGTAGAACAAAGAATACAGGATTACCCTTTGCCATTGAGGAATTCTTAGCCCACATCTGGCTGGTATTCCTGATGATCTGCAGCATCACGTCCTGGGTAGTGTGATCAAGGGCATTATTGATGGATGTAGAGGAACAACCAGTAGTGTCTTTGATCTCTTCTCTGTGGTGGTCACTCTGATGTCCTCCGTAGAATGTCCTACAGGAGGGAGAGATTTATTTCCCAGGTACTGGGAAATAAAGGATTATTCCCAGGTACTGGGAATGTAGTTTATGGGTTCATGCCCCAACTTTGGGCTAGGAAGCATGTGTTGTTGTTGTTGTTGTTATGTGCCATCTAGTCAAGTATGACTCATAGCAACTCTATGAACAATGGATTTTAATCCAGTCCTATCCTATCCTAGCCTAGCCTAGCCTAGCCTAGCCTAGCCTAGCCTAGCCTATCCTATCCTTCCTATCCTGTCCTATCCTATCTTATCCTATGCCATCCTCATTACATCTGACACAATTAAGCCCATTGCTACAGTCATTGTGTCAATCCATCTCATTAAGCACCTTCCTCTCCTTTGCTGATCCTTTGCCTTTTGAACCATGGTGTCCATTTTCAAGGAACAGGGTCTCCTAGAAACATTCCCAAAGTATGAGATGAAGCTTCACAATCTTTGCCGCCAAGGAGAACTCTGGCTGCAGTTTTTCCAAGACATAATCTGTTGGTTCTTTTGGCAGTCCCTGGAATACTCAATATTCTTCTCCAACACTGCAACTCAAAGGCATCAATCCTTCTGTCATCCTCTTTTGTTGTCCAGTTCTTTGATGCACCACAAGTGATTGAAAATATCATGGCCTGAATTAGGCACACCTTAGTCTTCAAATTGACATCATTGTTTCTCAGTAATTTGGCGAGGTCCCTGACAGTGGACTTGCCCAATGCAATATGTCTCCTAATCTCATAACTGCCAGTACTAAGGGTGTTGATCCAAGTAAGATGAAATAATTGACAATTTCAATCTTTTCTGCATTTATCATGATGTTGCTTATCTGTCCAGTGGTGAGGATTTTTGTCTTCTTAAGTTGAGATGTAACCCTTTTTGAAAGCTGTAGTCTTTGATCTTCTGCAGCAAGTATTTCAAGTCCTCCTCACTTTCAGCAAGCAAAATTGTGTCATCTGGATAATGAAAATTGTTGATGAATCTTCCTCTGATCCTAATGCCACATTCTTCATAGAATCCAGCTTCTCAAATGACTTGCTCAGCATACAGATTGAATACATACGGAGAAAGGATATAACCCTGACGCACACCTTTCCTAATTTTGTACCATGGCCAATATGAAGCTCCTCCACTCCAACTTGGGATGGATCCAGGGCCTCATTCATCTTTAAACTCCTCTCAAGGTCAACTGAAGCTTTTGTTGAGGCTGCATCACAGTTCAACTTCTCCCTCTGCTCAGTCCTGCTTCCTTTTCTTCCTTTCCTGAAGTATAGCTCTCAAGACCCATCACTCTCCAATTGATTTCAACTCACGGCAGTCCTAGAATACTCTCTTATCTCCCTCTTGCCTGTTGATATCCATCTCAGAGATCATCTCTGGGAACTCAACTTAAAGTATTCCCTTTAAATCTAGGAAGGCCCTATGTTGTTTTTGGGTCCACTCATGTTTGCCTGCAAAGAGTTAGAGACACCTTACATCTCTAGTAAGCAGGGAGCAGGAAGCAGACCAGTATGTGGTCTTTGCAGCTGTCAGGGATGGGAGTGGAGACATTTACAACAGTGTCCTACCTCTGCTCTTGGACAATTGGTCTAATGATTCTCACTATTTCTCAATTGGAATCCTTTTCTTAATGAAAAGCCATAAATCAGCGTGCCTCCAATCAATCCTCTCTGCTTCTCTGTTTTTGAGATGTTGCCTTCTCTGTGCCTTCAGCTTTGTAGGAAGACCAAGAACTACAATTAGTGTTTTTTCAGTTTAGCTTCCTAGATTTGGTTGCCATGGGATTTAGACTCGGGATTTTTGGTTGAGAAACCAACCCTTGTAATAAAAACTCCCGAAGCTATCTCATTTGTACAAGGAAGGATGTTCAGAGAAATGGAAAAGCCCTGGAAATCCCAGATCTAATTAATAATTCCATAAGCCAGTTCATGAGAATGCACAAGTGCTTAACTAAACAAAACCATAATCGAAGCTGTCAGGAGTGATCCACGTTGTGTTAGAATTTTCTCATTCACACATCATTTCCTCTACAATTTAGTTAGATAACAAACACTACTTATCCCGTCAGTGGCTTTTTCAACCATGAAATGCACTTGGTGTCTGTATTTGGGATATAGGCAGAGAAAGGGCTGTTGGCTGGTTGGTGGTAAGGTCCCAGCATCATACCCTCAAAGTCTGTGTAGAGTCATTTCTACAGTTTTGTGTGGCCTTCTTCCATAAAGTCACTTTTCTTGTCTTTTGGTGTTATTCACTCATCTCCTTACCAGAGAGATCGTCCCTGGCCTGTGTTCATCCAGCAGTTCACTAGTCTTATCATTCTCCATCGCCTTTCTCTTCCCAATTTGTCTGTTATGCTTATCATCACATGACATGACATGATGTATATTTGCTTGTCTCTGTGCTCTCTTTAGGTCCTCTCTCTGACTTACAAGAATGGAAGTGTCATGAGGGCAGAGACTATGTTGCTTTCATTCACTGAGTCTAAGAGTTCCCTTTGGAAAGAGACGAGAATTTCAGGGCAGAGATCAAAGCCCCAAAGCTGACTCTCCCACAGAGAGATCTAGACCAAATCTCACTGCCATTGCATTGATTCTAACTCACATCAACCCTCTAGGACAGAGTAGAAATGCCCCCTCTAGTTTCCAAAGCTGTCTACTTAACAGACTGCCACATCTTTCTCCCTCAGATCAGCTGCTAGGTTTCAATCAGTAAGCCCTTGTCCCATCAGAGCTCCCTATCACCGTGGACTACTTCCTATTTAGACAACATATGCTTAACGTGTAGTAGATCCTCAGCAATAACAATAACAATCTCATGAACATTATCTACTTTCCAGTGGCTAACTTACCCTTTCAGTTGCAGACTTTCTTTTGAGTTCCTCCTGCCCTTTAACTTCCCCGAGGTCATACTTCCTTTGGCCTCCTGGTCGAGACTCTTGGTTTGCTCTCACCCTTTGGTCCTCTTGGGTTCTGGGCTCTGACCTGTCCTAGCCTGGATATTAATCTTTTGCTGCTACTCTATCCTGTCACGTGCTGTCAATCTTTTCTGTGGCCTCCAACCTCCACCCTCCTTCCCCACCCCTTTTCCCTAGGCAGCCAGGATAGGAGCAGCTGGGAGAACAGATCAGAGCTTGGCCCAGGGTGGAAGTCTATTAAGGGCCTCTTATAGCTTCTTTGAGTTTGCCATTTACAAAGTAAGGTTAGGAAGGAGCCATAGGAACAATGGCTTGGGGCCGCAGCCAGATTAGTGGCAAGCAATGACAAATGTTAAATCTCATATTTGGAGAATTGATTCTTCTGTGTAATTGTTCTTGTCTACACTCAGAAATGGCACGATTGGTGACCCTGTGGCAGGAAAAAGGCTTGTCATCCATTGATGTTACAAATGCACTGCTTAGAGAAGACTTTTTTAGCCCCATCTTTGTATATCCCTGCCTGATCTTTCCCATTTCCTTTACCCTCTCTCTCCACCCACCAAATTGTGCAACCCTGGGATAGCTCCCCCTGCTTATCCTCACCATTCTGCTCCCACCCCTTCTCTTCTTGGGCTTCCATACACGTTTTACTAGTTATCCTTCTATTTTTACAATAATGGTCTTATGCAGTCTTTGTATTATTTGTCCTTGTGTGACTGAGTTACTTCACTCAGCGTAATGCTCTCCAGTCTCTCCCAACTGTAGTCATTTTACAAATCATTGTTCCTGAGTGTTGCATAGTATTTCATCATGTGATTGTACCACAATTTCAGTCCAGTTGATTGAATAATCCATGTTCTGTGATTGTGAATAACGCTGCTCTGAACATGGGTGTAGGCTGGTTTCAGGAATGCCACTCCATGGCTTAGACTATTGGGAGTCCTTATGAGGACCTTCAGCTTACAAGTGGGGACAATTTTCCTCAGCGGTCA
This sequence comes from Elephantulus edwardii, assembly GCF_000299155.1. NCBI lineage: Eukaryota > Metazoa > Chordata > Mammalia > Macroscelidea > Macroscelididae > Elephantulus > Elephantulus edwardii. The sequence continues at coordinate 2,662,080 of NW_006399794.1, forward strand.
GCCAGCTAAAGACATGAGTTTGGGAATTAAGAAATGTTTTTTATTGTTGTTGTTGTTGAAATAACCCCTGATCCCTGATGCCCTTATGCCTGATGGAACAAATTGCTGGCCAGTCCTGCCCTGGATCCTTGAAGATCAGATCACTGTTATCCATTGAGCTTCTGAAATAGATTACCTGGCCTATGTTCCTAGTTCATCTTAGTATAAAAGCTCTCCTGAATCCTGACAAATGAGTGATGACTGCACATTATGTACATTGGCTGAGGTGGAACTGGGGTCTTCTACATGGAAGGTGAAGCATCATCCTTCATGCCAGAAATCTAGATCCTCTAACAACTTGGACTTTAGCACTTATTTTCTATGTGAAGCATTTGACTTATGGACCATAACAAAAGAAAATACTTCACTTTTTTAGGTCTCAGTTTTATTATCTGTAGTGTGAGTATTTGGGTCCGAGAGTGTCTTTAAGTTGAAGGTATTTCAGATAGCTCTCTCTCTTCTTCTGGCCTGATCCTCTATGATGACAAGGGACCTCCCAGAGAGAGATTCTCCTCTCTCATCTGCTCTTCGTATTCCAAGTGTGTCCAGTGCTCAGGGTCTGAGCCGTTTGCCCCACTGTCCAGAATCATTCAAGCCTGGCACTTTCTCTCTAGAAGTTCTATGAGGATCAGTGAAATGGGACCTTAACTGCCTAGAAACACATCTTCAGTCCCATTTACAATTGAGGAACAACAACCTTTAAAGGTTTGCAAAAAATAAATTATGTTCCTTGTGAGCAGTCCCAGAAGAAATGTCATTGGAGACATAAACAGTGTTTTGCTGTGACCTACGTAAACATCCCAGGAAATGAACTGACTTCCAATTCCACAAGATCCTCTTTTCCCTTGTGTTGGGGGAGGGGGTGGGGGATGGAAAGATTACTTGAAAAGCAGGAGTGTGAAGCTTCACACACAAGGGAGAGCTGTGGGGAAAGGCTTTGCATGATCCGGAATGCAATGTTATTAATTTCATCACCCAAGCTTTCTAAGCTGTGGGAATCCCTGGCCTCTTATCAGATGGGAGAGGACAACCTACATCTTAAATAGAGGTAGACTGTGGGCAGTGTTTAAAATACCAAGGTGGGGCTTTATACTCAGATGATTTCAGAAGAAGGTGTTCAGAATGGAACAAGAGATAAAGGAAGATTTCTTGAATCTCTTCTACGTGCTACTTCCTTTCCTTCTCATCAATTGCTCCCAAACCTATGAGGCATGCTTGATTCCGTGTGACAGAAGAGGAAACTGAGGCTCAGTGATATGACATATTTTCTGTGAGGTTAAACAAAGGACAAGTGCTGGAGTCTGGATTGCAATCCTGATTCAAGTTTCTATCACTACAAAGACTTCTATATCAAGTTAAATTTCATTATTTTGTTCATATCTTTATCTCCCAAGTCAATTTTCATTCATATATGTACATCCAATTCTGTGGTCCAGAAGTGGAAGAATGCCTATTACTTTCAGGTTTGTCTGTTGGAAAAGGTACTTGAAGTTGTCCCTTCTATGCTCAACAACCACTGCCTTTTAAGTTTTCCTATCTGGGATTTGTACTCACATGCGCACCCCTCCCCCACTGATTAGCAGAGGAGTTAGCTTCATTATGGGCTCTGTTGAGGGGCATCCTTTCTCTAGCAATATCTCTGTGCCCCAGCTGCTTTGATAGCTGGGTTAAGAGTACCCAGCATGTGAACAATGCCATGAGGTTAGGGCACATAATGAGCTCAGACTTCAAATGCCACCAAACCTTCCTTAGCACCTTCTAGACACACAGTCACTGCACAAACTGCCAATTTGGATGATGAATCTGTCATTTGATTTATGTTCAACAGGGTCTGAGCTGGTGCTGAGCTCTGTGAAGGATATGACAAATTTAGGCACTGCGCAGAGCTCGGAAATCACATTATAGGCCTAGTATGCACACACGTGCCCTCCTGTTTGTGGAAACGAAGACTAGATCCCCAGTTCACATCCCTCATCACCCTCTTTCCCTGTCTCATTCAGAATGAAGCAGTGACACAGCACTGAGAAAATTCCCTCCATCTCGAAGTAAAACCCAGAGAGAATTTCTGTGAATGACAAAGCGCCGTAAAATACTCCCACTAAAACAAACAGGTTGTCCTCCTGGCAGAACTGGGTCAGGCAGAGTTTGACAGCTTTGAGACAGTGTCAAGAGCGTCTGGTGGCCAGCGAGACAGGCTGTTCTCCAGACGACTTTTATAAGGTCACATGCCAGATGGACTGGTGCACTTGAACCTGGGGCTGTATGAACCCTTTCCTCCTCCAGGAAAAGGGATTCATCCCTGATACCAGGATAGCCGAGTTTTCAGATGGAAAAAAAAATTTTTTTGCCGATGACTTTAATATGGAGAGTTGCTGAGAAGTCAGGCTTGCTGGGTTTCTAGGAAGATTTAAAAATAAGAATTCTTAACCTGGGCTTACTGTTTTAGGACTCTGTGGGCTTATAGAAATGCATATGCAAATATAATGCATTTGTGCTTATGGATTTTAAAAGATGTATTGTGATGGGTAAGTCTGCAGTTAGAGACCTCACCAAAGTACTGAAGAGCAACAATGTCACTCTGGAGACTAAGGTGCACCTGATACGGCCATGGTCTTTGCAATGACTTGCTGTGCATCAAAGAGCTGGACAATAACTAGGGATAATAGAAAGAGAATTGATGCATTTGAGGTGTGGTGTTGGCAAAGAGTATTGAATATATGATCCACTGCTAAGAGAATGAATAGGTTTATCCTAGAGAGGGTTAAACCACGCTACTCCTTGGAGGCAAGGATTCTGAAGGTTTGTCTGACATACTTTGGACATGTTGCAAGGAGGGACCAGTCCTTGGAGAGGGAAGTCATGCTTGGGAGGGTGACGGCGCAGGAGAGGAAGACCCTCTATGAAATGGATTGATTCAGTGACTGGGGTATTGGGGGTAGGTATGTCGGAGAAAGTGAGATTGGCATAGGATAGAGAAGGGGTTAGGGTTGTACATAGAGTCACTGTGAGTCACAGGTGACTTGATGGCACATAACAACTATACACACATACATATGTATACATATATA
>NW_006399794.1:2665467-2713966 GCF_000299155.1 Elephantulus edwardii
TAGCAGTCTATAGTATATTCAATGCTTTTCTCCAGCACCACAGCCCAAAGTAATCTATTATCCTTCTATCACCCTTAGTCCAGGTTTCTAATGCATAGCAAGTAATTGCAAAGACCGTGGCTCGTTCAGGTGTACCTTAGTCTCCAGACTGACATCGTTGCTCTTCACTACTCTGGAGAGGTCCCTGACAGCTGACTATCACAAAGCATTTTGTCCTTTGATTTCCTGGATGCTGGTACCAAGAGTGTTGATTGTGGAGCCATGCAAAATAAAGCTGTTAACAATCTCAGTCTCTTCACTATCTATCATGATGCTGCCAACTAGCCCAGTGGTGAGAATCTTTGTTTTCTTGATATTGAGCCTCAATCCATATTGAAGGCTGCAGTTCTTAACCTTATGCAGCAAATGCCTCAGGCTTTCCTCAGTTTTAGCAAACAAGTTTGTGTCATCTGCTTAACACAGGTTGTTGATGAATCTTCCTCCAATCTTGATGCCACATTCCTCTTCATAAAGCCCAGCGTCCCAGATGATCTGTTCCACATATAGATTTAAAAGGTATGGAGATAGGATGCATCCTTGTCATATATATTTCACCACCACCCATTGCCATTCAGTCAGTTCCAACTGATGGAGACCTTGTAGGGCAAAATAAAGCAACACTTAATGGTTTGCAAGGCTATAAAGCTCTGTATCTTTATGAAATCTGACTGCCTCATCTTACATGAAGCAGCTGAGGAGTTTAAACCACCAGCTTTTTGGTTAGCAGCCTAACAGAACAACCAAAACCTTAGGGATGTGTGTGTGTGTGTGTGTGTGTGTGTGTGTGTGTGCACATACGTGCACGTGTGCATGCATGCACACACATGAGTGAGTGTATTCACTCACCATTTTGTTTGTTTATATTCTTTCTTTTCACTCACCATTTCTTGACATGGTTAGGTTCCAAACACTAGGTTGCTATGGGAAAACAAATATTATTTAAAAACAGAAGATGACTATATCAGATCACAAAAGAGAAGATGGTTCTATCTTTACACAACGGCCAAATTATATCATTACATAACTGCCATTGCACCAACAATCATAGCCCAGCCAAGGTGGCACATAACCTGAACCATCACAGACAGCGTTATGCTCACTTTGCCATTTCTTACTGCCTAATATACATGGTTAGGGTACGAAATAGTCAGAGAGTAGATTGTTTTACTACTATCATTGATGTGTAATGTCAGATAATGAGCTAGCTGCTAAGTGAAGAGTATCTGTACACACACACACACACACACACACACTGAGAGGATGGCTCAAACTCTTCCTCCATTTTTCAGACACCCAGAAATAGCATGTGACCCAGACACAGTGAAAAACTACTGTATCAGCATAAGCAGGCCAGGCAGAGTCTTCCAAGAATTGGGCAAAGTTGGTCTGCTGGCTCCATACTTCCCATAAGCTATGGAGGCTGTGTGTAGAGCTGGTCAGGCACTTGGGGCAAGGAGGCCTGTAACCCAAGGGAAGGACTTTCGCCTGAAGATGGAGTGACGTCAGCAGGTGCTGTGCAGGGTGGGTTCCGAGACTATTTGCCTTCACCAAAGTCTGTCTTTGAAGTGATGGTGCCTCGTCTCATCCTGAGATCTGTCATGAGGCACAGAGATGCCCTTCACTTAAAAAGATCACTGTCTAGAAGAGACAGATGGGCAAGCAGGTCATCACTAGCTGGTGTGAAAAGTAGCCCAGGAGCCTGAGAAGTCCTCAGGGGCAAACATATATACCTCAGTGTTTTTTGCCCCAAATCCAAGGTCAAACCTAGAAAAGGTATTACTACAAGGAGAGAACCTTTGCACACTGTCGGTGCTCAAAGGGACTTCTAACATCCTATGGTCTGTAGAAGGCCTGGCAATTCTTTGTACTTGGGAATGTTTGCCAAAGTGACCTGAAAAGAGGTCAGAACACGGCGAGACTTCATTGAAGAGCAGACACGAAGTAAGGAGCTTTTATTACCCTCTTTTATATTTAATGATCCTTTCCTGTCCATCTCATTGGGCCTTTGGGAGAGTGTACTAAGACAATAGATATTAAAGTACCTTCTGCACTTTAGTGCCGGGAAAATAACTGGCTGGAGTTCAAGGTGATTCTTCTAGTCTGGGAGTTTCCCAAGCCTTTCGTCCCACATTGCCTTGTTCTGTTCTTGGGGGTCTTCAGCTACATTAGTAATATATCTGTGGGTTGATTGTCATGATCCTTTGGGAAAAGAGCTAGGTCTATTCTTGTGTCCAGTTTCCCATGTACTGGTCTGCTATCTGTTAGGCTCTGGACTGGGCCACATTGTGATATCTTGGAGTGTATTCTATCATCTCTTCCTCTGTGAGGCTTTCCAAAGAACACGATCACCAATTCTGTGTCTTCTATGAATATAGCTTCTGAATGGTGCTGGGGTAGAATCAAGCATAGCCAGAAAAGGGAGCTTGTCCCTATTGCCATCATAAGAAGGATAGTCTATTTTTCCACAAGTTGAGGAGCAGTCCATATGTTGACCACAGAACAATGAAAAGTCCAGAATTAAAATCTGCAAGCATGTTGTTTTGCTGTTAGGTACCACTGAGTTGAATATGACTCATAGCAACCGCATGAACAACAACAGATCTGAACTCTGTTCTATCATGTGCCACTTTCATCTTTTCTGACACACTTGAGCCCATTGCTCCAGTTATTATGTTAATCCATCTAATTACGTGTCTTCCTCTCTTTCGCTGACCTTCCACCTTTCTAAGTCCCTCTCCAAAGAATAGCCTTTCCTAGAAACATGCCCAAAATATGTGGGATGAAGTTTTGTAATCCTTGCCTGCAAGGAGCTGCACCTTCTCTAAGACAATACCATTTGTTCTTTTTGCAGTCTATGGGATATTCAGTACTCTTCTCCAACACCACAACTCAAAGAAAATTCTTCTTCAGTCACCCTTATTCATTGTTGAACTTGCTGATGCAAAGCAAGTGATAAAAAAGACCATAGCCTGAATCAGGTGCCCCTTATCTTCAAATTAACTTCATTGCTCTACAAATTACTATTTGTAGAGGTCTCTAACAGTGGACTTGCCCAATGCACTATGTATGTCTCCTGATCTCCTGATTTCTGGTAACAAGGATATTGATTCTGGATCTAAGTAAGATGAAATTGTTTACAACTTCAACCTTTTCTCCGTGTCCAATGATGTTGCTTTCCAATCCAGTGGTGAGGATTTTTATCTTCTTGATGTTGAGAAGAAATCCATAATTGAAGGCTGTAGTATTATAGCTAAAAAGTATGCAAGTATGAGGCCTTGCCAATTCTTTGTACTCTGACGATGAGTTTCCACAGTGGGTTTAAGCCACTGACTTCTAATGCAGTCTGCTGTAGATTGTATAGAGAATGAAAAAGAAAGTCATTCCTTCTTCAGACAAGCAAAACCAATTGTTGTAACTTCCAATTTTCTCTCAGTCATCCAGTAAGTACTTTTTCTTTCATCACCATGTATAAGACACTGTGTTAGGGCCTAGGCATCAAGGAGAAATAGCACGAACTCTGCTCTTGTTGTTTATAGCCATACCTGGATTAAGATAGGAGACTCTGGTGGTGTAGTCAGTATGGAGTTGCAATGCAAACTCAAAGGCAATGCCTTTTTAGAAGTTTGAATCCACACGCAGCACTTAAGGAGAAAGTGAAAATTCTCCCATGTGATTTACAGCCTCCCGAAAACCTGCTGAAGGTCAGCCATGGGTTGGTTCTGACTCACCTGCAGTTAATTTGAGGTTATATAATCCACCTCATGCCTCTCAGTTAGTTATACTACTAACACTTGCATGTTGCTGTGATTCTGAAAGTTATGCCATTATTATTTTCAGTAACTAATAGGGTTGTCTATGGTGGGTAGGTTTTAGGACAGCTTCCAGGCTAATACACACTAGGAAGAAAAGACCTGGTGATTTAATTCTCAAAATGAGAATGAGTTGCCTGCCATTCAACAACATAAACTCAACTTGTTGCTGTTGACTCAGAATTAGCTCAAAGCTGACCCTCCAGCAGATTTTCAGACACTGTAAAATCACATGGCAGGAGACTGCCCATTTTTCTCCCGTCGAGCAGCTGGTGGATTCCAATAGCCTGATTTTGGGTTGACAGCACAACTCCTTACCAGTGAACTCGTTCAGCACAGGGAAAATTGGATGGATTACAACAGAGCATTGTGTGACTCACTGGGAACATCATCAGGAGCCATGAGCATATTTGGTGAAGCAGAGTCAACAGGATGCAGGAGGCCCTGAGTGAGACGGATCAAAACAGTAGTCACAAGTGGAGACTCAAACATGCTCACAGATGAAAGTCGAGGGAGAGGAGAAACTAAAATAAAAATGAAAAAGGAATAATAAAAATCATTCAAAGGGAGCTCTGGTGGCCTAGTGGCAAGAAGCTGCACTGCAATCCTGAGGGCGCTGGTTCAAATCCACCAGATGCTATGCTGGAGAAGGAGGGGCAATCTCCTCCTGTGCCAGTCGGATCCAATTCAATGGTACACAGCAACAAAATCATTAGAAAACAAACATTCTGGTGATTGTGAGATTAATCCAGGGCCAGGCGGTATTTCTGTTCTGTTGATAAGAGTTGACAGTTAACACCAGCCACAAGAATTACAGTGTCCCCTTCCCTCTCCCTTACATATAAACTAAAATGAGAATATTTTAGATTTATAAGAGAAGCCACTTAGTCCTGATATTTTCCATGATGACTACTTAAATATTTTTTCAAAGAATTTTTAGGTATCAAATGATTAAAAAAATATTTTGACTCTTGGGCTTGGCAGCTGTTCTGAATACATGCTCAATGGGCCATTTGACTACTGCAGCCCTAATTCCAGCCTGATGCAGAGATAAGGCACACATTCGGTAATAACATGTATCACGTGTCCTCTTATCACAGACTTCAAGAGCTCAAATGGAGAGGTAACTTTTTTAACAATTCAAAGTCTGTGAAAGAACAAAAATTTGACCTTGACCTTTAAGATTGAGTAAAGTTTATTAGTTCTGTGTTGAGGATAAGGGCATTAAAGGCAAAGCAATCAGAATGAGTGAAGGAAGAACATCAGGTGGGGTATTTATAAAAGAGAGAAGCTTGATCTGATCTGAGAGATGAAGCAGGAAGAGCGCTGTGGGGAGGATGAAAGGTGGGGCTCGGTGCTGTCGGGTCCTGTATGACAGGTGAAGGAGTAGATACGGCATTTTGTAGTTTTTGGTATCACTGAAGGTTTCTGAACCTCTTTGTGTTATTGTAGACCAATTTCACCTTCAGGATATTCAGAGCCACCCTTGCATTGCGTTTAAGAGTATCTACAGTGATGAAGTGATGCTAGAGTAATTGAGTATTGGTAATTGCTTTCACTGTGCTTTGGTGTAATGCATTTTTTAAATGGAACTCTGTTCTCTAAGTGCATCTGTAGGGGGGGAAAAGTGCCAAAGGCTTCATTATCATTAACCAGTGCCAAATGGAATTTACAGAGATAGTAAAGTGAATGAAGACCAGGCCTTGTCCTCCCATCACTGCTCGGATCTGTTAGCAAGGGAACACAATAATTGCAGTGATTAAAAAACAACTCCAATTTGGGGAAGAAGATAGTCGCATGGCCTTCAAATTAACACTCTATGCATTACTTATTAATTACAAAAAAACTTTCAGTGGGGAATATGGCAAACACCATCTTAAATCAAGCCATGTCACTTAGCATTTTCAATAATGGGACGAACTGTCATGATGTGGGTCTTGCTGGGATACAAAGGGAAGGACTTAGTATCACTTTAGTAGTATTCTTGTAAAAAATCTTTCATCTGCCTCTAATAAAGATGAAATAATCAGGTGCATTGGCATTGCAGGACACCCCACAACTCAAAGAACATTAAGTTTTTGCAAATACTACTGTAGTGGAAGACAACAAAAAAAAGATGATGCAGAGGGACTCAGAGAGAGTGAAGGGAACCCAAATGACGTGATACTAAATGAAATGCTTGCTCTCTGCCTCATGAGTTGGAAAAAAAGGGACAAATATCTCTGATGGTCATCATGGGGTAATTGGATAAACGTGATTATAAAATGTAAGGAGAGTTCTATCAATGCTACTTTTTTGGGGGGTGTGATCATGGTGGTATAGCTATTGTTAGGTGCCTTCAAGTTGATTTTAACTCATATTGACCCCCAAGTGACACAGGTGAGCTGCCCAATGGGATTTCCTTGGCTGCAGACTTTATGGAAGCAGATATAGAGATCTTTCTCCCACAGAGTCATTGAGTGGGTTTAAACAACCAACCTTTCAGACAGCAGCCAAATGCTTAACTATTGTACAGCCAGGACTCCTTGATATTACAGGAATATATAAGAATTCCTAGTACAGTAGCTGGACGTCTTCAAGGGTTCCAGGCCTGTACATGCCAGCAGACTAGTCTGACCTGTCAACCACTTCTGAGCACTTTTGTTAATTGTCTAGGCACTTTCTCTATTTACAGAGAAATAGAGAAGGTTGAAGTAGTAGATTCTTCAGACTTGCCAGACACATCTTCAGTTTGCAAAAATAAAACAAAACCATACACATTGTTCTTCCTCCTAATCCATTTTTAATTAATTTAGTTATTACCGAACAATATCATCAATATAATACACACATGAAAGTTTTTTGAAGGTAATTCAATAATGGTTGTAACAGTACACCAACAGAGAACTGCCATAAATCCAAACTGGATTCAGGAGAGAGTGTAGGACCAGTAATGGTTGGGGGAGCCTGACTGAAAGGAGAGAATGCCCAACACATGTTCATTGTGTTTATTGGCTGGGCAAATGCATTAAACTCTATGAATACTAAAAAATTATAGCTAACAATGCAAAGAATGGCAATTCTGGAGCATATACTTGTACTCAGGTAGAAATTATACATAGAAAAAGATGCTATTGCATGGTTTAAAATCAGGAAAGGTGTGCATCAAGTTTGGAGAAAGACTCAATTAAGACTCATTAATATGCAGATGACACAGCATTGCTTGTTGAAAATGAAATAGAGGCGTTTACCAAGAGAGCGTAAAATTCCAGAATTCAGTATGGATTATACTTCAACAATAGGAAATAAAAATCTTCACAACTGGACCAATAGACACTATCATGATAAAGGGTAAAAGAAAGATTGAAGTTTTCCAAGTTTTAATTTTACTTGAGTCTACAAGCAACATCCATGAGAAGTCAAACATTTGCTTGCATTGGGCAAATCTGTTGCAAAAGACCTCTTTGTCATTGTGTCATAAAAAAGACCTCTTTGTCATTGTGTCATAAGGATAATAAAAATTGTTATAATGTTCAATATATGCCATTTGCCTTTCTACCCTCATGTTTCCCTGGGTTTTAATAAAAAGACCTCTTTAAAGTGTTAAAAGGCAAAGAAGTTACTTTGAAGACAAAAGTGGCTTTGACCCAGACTGTGGTATTTTCAATTGACTCCTTTACATATGAAAGTGAGTAAGGAAGACTGAAGAATAATTGCTTCACTTGAATTGTGGGATTAATGGATAATATTGAATATACTATGGCCTTCAGAGGAATGAACAAATGTGTCCTAGGAAGAGCACAGCCCGACAACTGCCTATAAGAGAGGATTACAAGACTTCTCTCATGCTTGGAACATATTATGAGTACATGATCTCCAGTCGCTGGAGAAAGACATCATGCTTCATAGCATGGAGGGTCTGTGAAACAGAGAACAGGAATGAAAATGGATCGACACAATAGCTGCAAGATTGGTGTCAAATAAGAATGTAAGAATGCATGAGACCAGGCAGAGTTTTGTGCTGTTGTGCTTGGAGCCACTATGGGTCAGAACCGACCTACCAACACCCAACAACAAGAAGATGGCAAATGCTCCATCTATATCAAGAATCAATATTATGGTCTGATATATAACTGAGATGCTTTCAGATAGACTAAAGCTGAGATAGACATTGTCTTCATTGTAAACACTCTGGAAAGTCTACCTCCTCATCTAACCACCTGAACAACTAGTTAGTTGATTAATAACTGTAATTTCTATTCTTGGGTCTCCATGTAGCTATTTGTTGAAATAGTGATTTGGACAAGGTTTGAATAGGGGCTTGACTAGGAGTTTTGAAGAGGAGGCTTGTGGAGTTAAAGATACACCATGGAACAAAAGCCACATCAGTACTGAGCCCACATTAGAAATTTTGTGGTGGCTTTTCCTTTGCAAATATGTCTCCATTAGTAGCTTAGAAAAAAGGATCCAAATAGAAAAGTTTTATGTTGTATGATGTGAGTGGGGGGGGTGTGGTGTTTGTACATTTTAATATTAGTGCTACTAGTATTGCAGTGTGCTGGAGATCTGGGGACACAGAGCATTTGAAATCCATAAATAAATTCTAAACTTCATTTCAGCTGGGAGCTTTTTGCTTCTCCCTTGGCTGAGCCTTTCATTATACAGACTCCTGGGGCTGAAATTAGCTAGATGGTTCTGAACATTGCAAGTTGGTTCAGAATGATTGGAAGAAGCTTCCTAATTTTGTTCTGAAAGTTGAGCTGGGCTTCAAATGCTGTCAGCCTGCACTGATAAAGAAGTGTGAGGATAGAGAGCCAATGTCTCCAACTTGGAGGCTGGATCATTAAGGTGTGTGAAGGACAAGATCTGAACCAGTGGGAAAGAAGCAAAGACAGAACTTGGAGACAGCTACATGACAGAGAGAGCAGGTACGCTGGATTTATGGAGGCGGAAGTAAGAGCTTGTGGGATGGAATAAGTATGTTCTTACTCAGGCAGAATGGTGACTTTGGAATCTGGTAAGGAAGAGGGTAATGGATTGCCAAGAAAATAGTTTTAGAGGACTGACGCCAGAATCTGTGTTTATGACGAAGGAGGTGGTGAGGAAATAGAAGTGAAATATGCAACACAAGATGATGCCACCGTCAATTACTCTGTAGTAATTGCCCAGAGCTCTTTGTTGAGCAGGGTAGTGAGGTGAGGCTTGTGAAAAGTGCAGTGAAAGAATCTTGGTGAATCTGTGAAGAGTGCAATGATTGATTACTTACTTCTACTGGAGTATAAGTGTGGGTAATGTTGGCATGTAGGACACTTAATGCCAGTCTTTTTGTTTTTACTGTTGTTTGGTGACAATAACTTGACTATGACCTATAATTACCCTATAAACAACAGATCTGAAACTTACCTTAGCTTTCACCACCATCATGATTGAACTCATTGTTTCAATCATTGTGTAAATCTATCTTGTTGAGAATCATCTCTATTGTGTTCCTTAGTAAAGACTGTATATTATATTCTACATGGTTTCCTTAGGAACTCACCAGCTTTCCCTCAAAGTGATTTAATTTTCTTTTTTTCACTAAGAGTTGACAGTTAATGACATTTTACAAGTATACCTTGAGTTCTAAACCATTCAGGGTTGATCCCATGGCTAATCACAGCAGATGTTAGCTATAAACAACTAGTTTGCCTACATTGGTACGTACAACTGGATATCAGCCTTGCTGTCATTCATGCTGTAATATTTCTCTGTCTATAATATTCATTCTCTATATGGATCTAGTGAACTCCATCCATCCCTCAAATCTTCTTCTAATGTCATCTTTTCAAAGTAGTATTTACTGTGGTTTATTTTACAGGGAAATTTTCCCCTGTTCCTTTTTTATATCCTTATGAAACTTTTTTGCATAACTTAGAGTGTTTTAATTTGCTATGCATCAGAAAGCTGGACAGTGACTAGAGATGATAGAAAGAGAATTGATGCCTTTGAGCTGTGGTGCTGGAGAAGAATATTGAACATACATGGATGGCTAGGAGAATAAACAGGTTTGTCCTAGAGAGGGTGAAGCCAGGCTGCTCCTTGGAGGCAAGGATTCTGAGGGTTCATCTGACATACTTTTGACATGTTGCAAGGAAGGACCAGTCCTTCTAGAGGGACATCATGCTTTGGAGGGTAGAGGGACAGCACAAGAGAGGAAGACCCTTGATAAGATGGATTGATTTGGTGACTGGGCTAATGGGGGTAGGTGAGTCAGAGACAATAAAATTGGCACAGGATAGAGTAGAGTTTAGGGCTGTTGTACATAGGGTCACTATGAGTCGCAGGTGACGCTAGGGCACTTAACAACAACAACAACAGAATATTTTAATGTTATTGTTTGTCTGTGGACCGGTATCTTCTTTTAGCCAGAACGCTACTTGGTGATAGCAAAGGTGCCTTTACCTTTGAGTCATCAAAGATGAGCCAAATGCTGGTATGTAATTGGCACTCAGTAACTGTTTCCCGTAGCCCAGCACCTTTCAGTCTGATAGTTTCATTTCTTTGTGCCTAGGAACTTTTTTCTAAATGTGAAAATGTTTGAGGACAAGGAAAAAATTACTGCCTGATACTAAGGAGAACTTTGGGAAGTCTAAATTTGCTACTGTGTTTCCCAGATGTGATTGACAAAATGACCTAATAGAGAGGCCTCTGCTCTTTCAAGACCTCGTGTCCTACACTTCCTTCCTATACTTGTTGGCTCTGATTCACCTTCCCCTCAAGTGTGTTGGTTTTTAGGGGCCTGATGACATTTCTTTACTCAACTTATTCTTACTGAGCACCTACTGTGTGTAGACAACGAGGTTCTATTCTAGTGAAACGTATCAGAAAAGTCAACTTTGTAAAGGCATGTTATACTGCCACAAGAAGAATGCCCATTATTTGCTTTTAAATGTCCATTCTATATTTAAACAGATTAAGAGAGTGTACAACCCTCTATAAATGCAATTTGTTTTAAAAGACATGAGTTTAAATCCGAAAGAATTGAAAACAAGAACTCAAGCAAATACATTATGCACATACATTCATAGTAGCATAATTTTCAATAGCCAAAAAGTGGAAGCAATGTACATTTCCAAATACAGATAGATAAATAAAATGTGATGTGGTCATAAGATTGGTATTAATCATAGAAGGAATGGAATTCTAATACAAGCTACATTGGGGATGAACTTCAGAAACATTATGCTATGTGAAGGAAGGCAGACACAAGGGGTCATATAGTGTGTGATTTCATTTATATGAAATATTCAGAATAAATAAAACCACAGAGGTAGAAAGCAAGAGTGAGGGTTGCCAGGGCCAGAGTCAGGGGTTGCTTAATTGGTACAAGGTGCTAAGAACTTTCTAGATACAGAAATTGGAGGGAGCTGTAACAATGAGAGATACCAGCACAGCAGTAGAAGAGAGCTAGCATGGAGGGAATCTCCCTCAAGATGGAGGGAATCCCGAGAGCAGCGCAAGAAGGCTATGGTGGGGCTTGCCAACCCACAGAGCTGAGATCTATGGCATTTGCCTGAAAAGACCAAGCAGGGCCAAGCAGCTGAGGGGCGGAAGAAGGTGTGCTGACCGAGAACTGCACTTGAAATTGTCCCTGTTGCTTCTGGGCCATTCCTGAGCGGTACCCTATTGATGTTGATATTGTTATGTGCTGACAAGTCTCATAGCAGTCATGATTTTGAACGACTGGTCTGACCCTTGTCCTATCCTGTGCCATCCTCATCATCTCTGCTGCACTTGAGCCCATTGTTACAATCACTGTGTCAGTCCATGTCATTGAGGGCCTTCCTCTCTTTCACTGACCCTCCGCCTTTCCTAGCATGATGTCTTTTTCCAAAGATCAGTCCCTCCTAACAACATACTCAGAGTACGTGAGATGAAGTTTCACCTTCCTTGCCTTTAAGGAACACCTTGGTTATACTTTCTCCAAGACATATTTGTTTTTTCTTTTGACAGTTCATGGAATATGCAGTACTTTTCTCCCCTCCCCTTTCCCTTTTGGACTTCCGTACACATAATAATGGTTTCATGCAATATTTGTCCTTATGAGACTGCATTGGTTCACTCCACATAATGCTCTCTAGTCCTTCCTGTCATACTTTTAGATTATGCCATTGGTGAAGAAGGCAGTGGACTGTCAGAAGAATAAGAACTCTGTCTTGGAAGAGTTACAGCCAGCATGTTCCTTTGAAGTGAGGATAGTAAGATTGTCTCACTTATGTGTTGGGTGTGTTAGGAGGAATCAGCCCCTCAGGAAGGGTATAATGCTTGGTCGAGTAGAGGGTCAGTGAAAAGAGGAAGACTGTTGCTGAGAAGAGTAGACATGGCGTTTGCAATAATGCCCTTGACCATTGTAAAGATGGTGTAGAAACAGAAGTGTTTTGTTCAGTTGTACACAGGGTCATTATAAGTTGGAACTGACTCTGTAACATCTACCTGCAGGGAAGCAGGTCTTCACATATGTAATCTCCAGGCATTGTAACAGTCCAGTGTAACCTTAATAAAGAAACTGATGTCCAGAGGTGAAAAAGATATTGAGCACTACCCAGCTGATAGACATACAAAACTAGCGTCTGATGTTAGGGTTCTCTGAGTCCAGAGCCTCACTCTTTCTCCTAGTGTACATGCTCTCTCCTCCCACATGGTGCTTGCTGGATTGTGAATTGCACACACTTGCTGGGGATGGGAGACTAGGTTAAAGGGGTGTGATAAGTTCACCAGTATCCCAAGCGAGTGAGTGACTGTGCTTTCATCTCAAATCTGTTCGGCAGGGAAGTGTTTCTTCCTTTAGTGAGGATTGTTAAGGGGTGAAACCCAAATCCATCAGATTGATGTTGTTGTCGTTGTTAGGTGCTGTTGACTCAAGTACATAGTGACCCTATGAACAAAAGATCTGAACCTAGTCCTGTCCTGAGCTGTTCTCACACTTCTTGACACACAACAGCCCATTGCAGCAGTCGCCCTGGCAATCCACCTGGTTGAGGGTCGTTGTCTTCTTCGTTGACCCTCCTCCCTTCCGAACATCATGTCCCTCTCCAAGGAATAGCACCTCGAGCAGTATGTCCAAAGTAGGTGAGGAGAAGCCTTTTCATTCTTGCCTCCAAAGAGCACTCTGGCTGCCCCCTCTCCCAGACGTATCTGTTCATTCTCTTGGCCGTCCATCCATGGGATGCTCAGTGCTCTTCTCCAACACCACAGCTCAAAACCATCAATTCTTTTTCTGTCATCCTTTTTCATTGGGTTGATACCAGCACAGAATTGAAGCAGGTGGGAAATCTGCTGTGAGTTTCTCTGAGAATCTCTGTGCCTCTCATGACTGGCAACTTATTACAAATGTCACAACTCATCTGCAGCTGGAAAGACAATTTAGCAAACTCTGCGCCTGCCAAATGAGGGTGTTTGCATTTCATACCAAGCATCCTGCTCATGTGCTAACAGAAGCGATCAGAGGAGGAGGCCTTGATCAAACAAACAAATGATTAACCTTAAAGATAGACACACAAACAGGACCACAATGGGCGGATTATGCAGCAAGCCGTCCCCCTGGCTGCTGACACGGACCCACATCTGGTTTCTCTGCCCGGGCTGTTCCTGTAAATGACGTTCCATCCTTGTTCCCTTCCTGGCGTTCTCTACCTGTTTCCTTTACACAGAAAGCCAACTGTGACAGAACCCTCCTCTTTGTGCTCAGGGACTAAGGTCCACTAAAGGCCATGCCTGTTCCCCCCTGCCTTCCTGGCGTGAGACCCCAGGCAAACAAAGGAGCCCTTTCACCCCAGCTTGTAAGGAGAGAGGCTACACTGGGAACTGAGTCAGACAGAGCATGGAAGGAGAGGAAAGGCAATACTGTTGGTTTAAGTTTGTTTGTAAGGGGCCACAGAAACACATAAATCCTGCCAGCCTGGGCTGGCCTTTAGAGATTCATCTTGTTTATGTAGTCAGTGCCTCATTTTATGAGGTGCTGGGCTGAGCCCAGGGGTGGGTACGTTAGCTTCACACAGGCTCTAAACTCAGAAATCTGGGTGTGTTCATGCAGACTTCAGGCTTTGGGTGGGACTGGCCTCTGGCAAGATCCCAGGCTCCCTCTCAGGTCCTTCCAGCTCAGAGCCTCCTGGTTAAAGGCCCCTCCAGATCCTCTTGGCAGGCAGTGGACAAGAGAGCAAGACTTCTGGAGCAAGCCCACAAGCCTTCCCTGGGGTCAGATTGTTTCAACAGAGGAGTATCTGCTAAGAGGGCAGAATCTCTTCTGACTAGAAGTCAATAAATAGAAAAAGAGCAGGCATTTTAGCAGTTCGGAGTCCAGAAACACAAAGCAAAGTTTCATTTTTTTTTTCCCTGTCCCTTAGAATCTGGAGTGGCATCCACTTCCACAATAGCTTGCCTCTCTGGAAACCCTATGAACCTGGTCGAAGGTTATACAGGAGGTGTCCAGGACTTTCGTTCATAGTGTTGCTAAGAGTCACCTGCAACTCCATGGCACTTACAACAACAGTAATAGGGAATCACAATGGCCTACTTCATAAAGAATCACACTGCTAACTCAAAGGCCATATTTCTCTGGCAGTTCAGATCCTCCAGCAACTCCGAGGGGAAAAGCTAGGGAACTTCTGCCGGAAGAATGGCAATAAGTAAGCAAGTGATAATGTTGCTGTTGTGTACTGTCAAGTTGGAACCCACTCATAGCTGACTTTCCAAGGGATTTTCAGAGGCAGTAAATCCCTTGAGATCCTTGTCTTGCTCCTTCCGGGCAGCTAGCTTGTGGGTTCAAACTGCCTGCTTTTGAATTGGCAGCACAACTCTTGGCAAGGGAATATTGATGATAAAAACCAGAAACCAGTTGCTGTTGGCTCGGCTCTGACTTGTGACGATCCCAGGTGGGTCCCTGTAGAACTGTGCTCCACGGGGTTTTCAATGGCTCATGTTTGGGGAAAAAAGTAGGTTGTCAGCCTTTTCTTGCAAACTGCCTCTGGAGGGACTTGAACTGGCAGCTTTTTGGTTAGCAGCTGAGCATATGAACGACTTGATAATGTTATTGTTATTATGTGGTGACAAGTTGGATTTGACTTAGAGCTGACCCTCCAGCAGATTTCCAGAGGCTGTAAATTACACAGGAAGAAATTGCCCAACTTTCTCCCTCGGAGCAGCTGGTGGATTAGAACCATGTGCCTCTGAGTTGGCAGTGCAGTTCCTTACCACTAAGTCACCGGAGCTCCTTATCTGATAACAGAAATTGATATTTAAACAAGACACTTTCCCTGGAATTCCTTCACTTCACACAGGCAAGGTATGAATAGAGCTCCTTGACTTTAGGGATGAGAAGGAAGTAGCCTTACCTGGGCTCTCTCTGTGGAAGACAAGTGATTATAGAACATAGTCCAATTGTATCTTGGAGCAATTTGCTCATTAAAGTAACATTTTTAAAAACTACTGTGCTTCAAAACCTCAGCGAATCCTCTCAGATGCCTTTATAAAGAGGGAGTGAATATTAGAACCACGCCAGCTTTTACCAGTTTATCAAACTGTATTTGCACCATTTAAAATGAGGCTGATCAAAGTGAGATTTAAACATCGCCTTCCCTTCTCTACCTGCTCCTCCAGCGGATGTCTTAGTTACATAGTTACAGGGCTTGTAACACAGCCCAGTAAGAGTGCTCTGTATACCAGGCTATGGAACAGAACTTTGCTGAATAATTGAGGAAAGTAACGAATTCTGTCTTCTATCTGCTGAATAAATAATTGTTTTCCACTTGGGAGAAGTGGCCCACCCAATTGAATGCTAGTTTTGTTCAGTTATTTTTTTTTTACACTGTGAATGGGAATGAGAGAGAGAGTTCTCCTCTGACATCCCAGCCTTCCTCTCTGGAAAATCTGCCTTCTTGGAGTTGCCTTTTCTGCACAGTTTCCAGGCCAGATAGGTCTTGGAGAAGATGTAGCCAGAGTGTTCGTGGAGGCAAGCATGGTGAAGCTTCGTCTTACATACTTTGGGCACGTTGCTAGAGGAGACTATTCCTTGGAGAAGGACATCATGCTTAGAAAAGAAAAAGGACAGCAAGGAGAAGAAGATCCTTAACCAGGTGGATGAACAGGATGACTGAAAACAGTGACTTTGAGTGTGTCAGAGATTGTGAGGATGGTACATGATAGGACAGGCTCAGATCTGTTGTTTATGGGGTCACTATGAGCTGTACTCAACTCGATACATCTGACAACAACAACATTGCACAGGCTGGACAATTTGTACATCAGCCAGGAAATGTGCCTTCTGTGTGACCCTGCTCGCTCGCTCACTCTCTCTCTGCATGTGTGTACATATATGAGTACTTGTGTGTGTGAGTGTGAGTCTGCTAAGCACAGCTCTGTAAGAAGAGAGCAGAGGAAAAGAACTCTAGGGTTTGGATTGTGTCATTAGTATGGGAAAGTTAAGGAAAAGAGACCCTTGTTTGCTTCTCTAATGTAGCACATTGTCCAGCAGGGGACAAGGAGGAAGAGGAGTGACTGCTGAGCTCGACTTGGTACGAGATGTTTTTCAGCCTGGGCACTGCTGACATTTTAGGTAGAACAATTCTTTATCAGTGGAAGCTGCCTGTGCCTGCTTTACTAGCATCCTATGCCAAGAATGTAACCTCCCTACACATACACACCCTTGTTGCAATCAAAAATGTTTCCAAAGGCAAAGTAACTGCCTTCTAGACAGGAAAAACATCACACCTCTAGCACCTAGTTCAGGAGCTTGGTGGTGTAGTTGATTAAGTATTGAACTGCTAATGGAAAGGTTGGCAGTCTGAACCCACTAGCTTCTCAGCAGAAAGATGAAGCAATCTTTTCTTATAAAGATTTACAGCTTTGAAAAAAAAAATATTTACAGCTTTGGAAACCACGTGGAAGGTCATGAGTTGGAATCAACCTGAGAGCAATGGTTACCACCTAGCAGAAAACCACTGATCTAGGTACCTTGTTGTAATCTCTCATTTAACCTTCAGTAGCCATCTGAGATTGGTGTTCCTACTATCATTTCACATGTGAGGAAATAAGGTCACAAGAGAGGAGTGTACCTGGGGCCACACAGATGTGGAGTAATGAAGCTGGGATTTGAGGTCCCTGTCTTCCCACCAGGTCAGTGAATCCTGCAGGATGAGCCCATTTTTATTGCTTCGTAACAAATACCCTCTGTCTAGATTTCCATTTTTCTACAACCTCATACTGTGACCTTTTCTTGTGGCTCACTAGTTTCCTTAACACTTGCCGGGAGATCTCATTAGTACTTGCTGATAAATTCTTTGTAGAATGAAATGGGAGATGATAAATGTGAAGGTTCTTGGTTCACCTTCTTGACTTTTGATCCCTTTTCTGCCTTTCAAAGAGTTCATTGCCATTAAGTTGGAACTGTCTCACAGCTGACCCTCCACTGGGTTTCTGCAGATGTAAATTGGCACAGAGAGACTGGCAATTTTTCTTCGTCAAAGCTGCTGGCGGATTTGGACCGCCAGAGCCTTTGGGGTTAGCAGTGCAACTCCCTCCAGCCTCTTTGTCTCTTTGTCAGTTTGAAACTTTAAGCTCTTTGAGTTTGGGGATTGTTGGGTGGGCTGCATCTCTCTGAAGCTGCAATCAGGATTTCTCTGAGACTTGATTTTAAGAATAATCCTCTTTCCTTACTCCATACCCATTACCTGTGAATTGTACAATCCTAAAAAGTTCATGTGTGTGGCAGCACTGAATCGAGACTGTATATTTCTGGGTCAGGTTACAGCTGAGTCACTAGGCTAAGGTATGTTGGTGTGAGCCTTGCAGATCTCATAGGGACAAAGCACTCTCCCTTTCCAAATTGTTCATTCTCCATTAATTTAAAGTTACTGTCCCCTAAGCTTCCTATCTGACCTTTTGAGTTGCTGTTGTCAAGTTAATCCCAGAGTATTCTTCAAGTGCAAGATTCAAGGCCAACTGTCTAAAAATCTAATTACTATTTAGCTTAAAGAAGATTCCAGAAGATATTTTTTGTTTAAAGATGGTATCTGAACTACAGTTTGGAGGTTCTTCCAGCCTCAGTGATCCCAGAAAGTCTGGATTCTATGAGAATTTTTAATTCTGTTTTGTCTTGTTCCTCTTTTGACTCAGTTTCTTCTTTTTTTTTCTTTTTTTATTAATTTTAATAGACATTTACAGAGGTTTTGGATTTCCATTCATTCATTGCGATTCAGTTTCTTCTATAGAATCTTTGCTTAAAAAATAATGGTTAAAAAGTGCTTAAAAAATAAATGTTTTAAAAATAATTTTATAACAATGAAAGATTTTTTTTTCCCCAAGAGAAAAACAAACTGGGGGGAAGGGTGGGGAGGGAGGAAAGTGCAACAATGAATAACTGGAAATCCAAAGTCTCTGTAAACGTTTATTAAAATTAAAAAAAAAGAAAAATCAGGAAAAAAGGTGAATTAGCAAAATATAAAATAATGTTGGGAAAGGCTTTTTTCGAATTAACTTGCCAAACATATGATGGGGTTGATGATCTAAGGAAGAGTTTGGCCAGTGTTAATGGTTCATAGCCCTGATGCCCTGCAGCTAGCTCATTGGGGTGCTGACTGCATTTGAGGGAATTGTGCAGCACCAGAGGAAGTAGGATATTAGGACAGGGGCCTTGGCTGAAGTTTTTTGTACTTCTGTGTGACTATAGTAATAAACCAGAACTTCATTCAATCTGCTTTGTGAGGTGATCTTGAGAAGCAGAGGTAGTGTGGAAATTTCTGTCATAAAACAGGAGCTCAAGAAATGGTAACCCAAAAGTAATACCTTTTTTCTCAGCCAAAAGTACAATTTACTACCTACTTTTGTGAAATATTATTTATGATGCCATCAAAAAATTTGAAAGATATAGGAAATTGTTAAGAAGATTATAACAATCTATCAGAGAAAACATATTGGCATATTTCCACTTAATCTTTTTTGACTACTATTACAAAAGAAGATGGAATGAGTACACAGTCACTGTATCAAAAAGAATTGGCTGACTCTGAAAAATTTCAGGAAGTACCATATGAACAAGAGCCAATGATAATGAAAGAAGAAGTTCAAGTTACACTGAAAGCACTGGCAAAAAATAAGGTTTCAAGAATCAATAAAATACTAACTGGCTTCTTTCAACTAACAGATATAGTTCTTGATGCACTTACCATTTTATGTCAGGAAATTTGGAAGACATCTACTTGGTTGACTCACTGGGAGAGATTCATATTTGTCTGTATTCCAAAGAAATATAATCCAACAAAATGTGTAAATTATCCAACAATATTATTAATATCACATGCAAACAAATTATTGCTGAAGATCATTCAAACACGTTATTATTGTTGTTGTTATGTGCCGTTGAGTCTTAAACTCTGCCTTATCCTGTTCCAATCGCACTGCCTCTGATACACCCATCCTGATTACGCCAGTCACTGAATCAGTCCACCTCATAGGGGGCCTTGCCCTACTGCGCCTGCCCTCCACCCTCCCAAGCATGATGTCCCTCTCCAAGGACCGGTCTCTCCTTACAACGTGACCAAAGTATGTCAGACGAAGCCTCGGAATCCTTGCCTCCAAGGAGCAGCCCTGTTTAACCCTCTCCAGGATGAATCTGTTTGTTTTCCTAGCAGTCCATGGTACCCTCAATACTCTTCTCCAGCACCACAGCTCAAAGGCAACAATTCTCCTTCAATCCTCCTTAGTCATTGTCCAACTCTCCGATGCATAGCAAGTGATCACAAAGACCATGGCCAGTATCAGACGCACCTTAGTCTCCAGAGAGACACCATTGCTCTTCAGTATTTTGGAGAGGTCCCTAACAGCAGACTTTCCCATCGCAATACGTCTTTTAATTTCCTGGCTGCTGGTGCCAAGAGTGTTGACTGTGGAGCCTAATTACAACAATTAATGAACAGGGAACCTATGGAAATTCGAGCAGGGTTTAGAAGGCTGTGGCACTAGGGATATCATTGCTGATATCAGATGGATCCTGGCTGTAAGTAAAGAATACCAGAAAATGTCTATTTTTGTTTTATTGGCTATGAAAAGACATTTGATTGTGTGGATCATAACAAATTATGGCTCACTTTGAGAAGAATGGGAATACTAGAGCACTTAATTATGCTCATATAAAATCTATACCTAGACAAAAAGGCTGCTGTCTCAATGGAGCAAGGGAACACTGTGTGATTTAAAATCAGCAAAGATGTATATCAGGGTTGTATCCTTTCTCCATTCAATCCTATTCAATCTGTATGCTGAGCAAATTATTTGAGAAGCTGGGATCTGTGAAGAATGGGATCAAGATCGGAGGAAGACTCATCAACAGCCTATAGCATCCAGATGATACAACCTTGCCTAGTGAAAGAAAAAAGAACTTGAAATACTTGCTCCAGAAGATTAAAGACTACAAGCATTCAATATGGATTGCATCTCAACATCAAGAAGACAAAAATCCTCACCCCTGGACCAATAGGCAACATCATGATAGATGGAGAAATGACTGAAGTTGTCAACAATTTAATTTTACTAGGATTCATAATTAACACCCTTGGTACCAGCAATCAGGTCGGGTGACAGATTTTATTGGGAAAGTTTACTGTCAGAGACATCTCCAAATTTTTGAGGAACAATGATATCAGTTTGAAGACTAAGGAGAATCTGATTCAGGCCATGGTCTTTTAAGTCACTTGTTATGAATCTGAGAGCTAGACAATGACTAAGCCTGACAGAAGAAGAATTGATACCTTTCAGCTATGGTGTTAGAGAAGAGTACTGAATATTCTATGGACTTCCAAATGAACAAACAGGTATGTCATGGACAAGAAGTAGCCAACATGCTTCTTGGAGGCAAAGATGTCATACTTTGGGCACGTTTCCAGGAGAAGCTATTCCTTGGAAGGGACATTATATTTAGAAAGGTAAAGAGTTAATGAAAGAGAAGACCCTTAAAGGAATGCATTCACACAGTGACTGTAGCAATAGACCTACATGTCTCAGTGATGATGTGAGTGGCACAGAATAGAACCCAGTTCAGATCTGTTGTTCACATAGTTGCTGTGAGTCATATTCAACTTGATGGCACCTCACAGCAAAACAACATACTTGCATATTTTAACTCAGGATTTATAATTGTACTAACACGTTTTAATCAAGTATTAGGTGACTCAGTGAAAGATGAAATGCCTGAACGACTTAATAAGTCAGTTGCTAGTACTGATGGCTGTCAGATTAATTTAGACAACACAACTGATAAATTAAAATTAGAAGACATTTGTATATGATCCAAAAAGGATTTTGCACTTTTATGATTTTATTCTAAACCCAACTCATTACAGTTGAGTCAGACACCTGTGCATAGCTGACCGGAATGGGTTTTCAGAAGCTGTAACGTGCACTTGAGGCGATTGTCCATCTTTTCCCTCGGAACCACAGGCAGAACTGCCAGAGAGACACCACCCCTGGGTTAGCAGTGTAACTCCTTTAATTACACAGTGATTAAATTTAGGGTGCTGTGGTGGCCTAGTAGGAAGCAGCTGGGTTGCAATCCCAAAGGCACATGATTTCTTTGAATTCCATACAACTGAGGAGAAGGATAGACAACCTTCTCCCATGCGATATAATGCCTCTGGAAACTTGCTAGTGATTCAACCATGGCTTGTTCCCAACTCTAGGACACTCTACAACAACACAGTTAAACTTAAATTCTCTCTTCATTTAAAAGGGAGCTCTGGTGGTCTAG
This sequence comes from Elephantulus edwardii, assembly GCF_000299155.1. Classification (NCBI taxonomy): domain Eukaryota; kingdom Metazoa; phylum Chordata; class Mammalia; order Macroscelidea; family Macroscelididae; genus Elephantulus; species Elephantulus edwardii. Next base: position 2,687,068 of record NW_006399794.1, read on the forward strand.
TACTTGGAGTTGCGCTGCTAATACAACGTTTCACCACTCTGGTGGTCAGAATTCACCAGCTCCAAAGGAGAAAGATGTACAATCTCCTCCCACGCAATTTTTACAGCTTTCACAAACCCAAATGAATCAGTCAGCTATGAATCAGTTCTGTCGTGATGGCAATAAACTTGTATGTTTTTCAAGTTTCTTCATTTTAAAGTAACTCTAGAGATCATAGCTCATATATGAAGACATGGGTTATAAAAAAGAGTGGAAGAAAGAAATACAGAATTCTTATCCATATATCAAGATCAAATAGAAACTAGTTCTATACCAAAATATGAGTTCAAAATATTTTATATTGAAATAGTATTTTAGGTCTTTACAATGTATGTGCATCATTTTAGTGATTCTTGCTTTATTCAGCTTTTTAAACTAACCAGTTAACTGGCCCTCATCTTAGCAAATGAAAGAGTGCTACTTTTTGTTTCATTTTTAGTGTTTGCTATGTGCCAAGTCCTTTGTAAAATTCTTTATGTATGATTACCTTATTTAATCAGTTCAAAAACTCTCTGGGTATTCTTTCATCTTTATACATTTATAAATCACTTTATCTGGGCTGAACACTGCTCTGATGCTGCAGATGGGTAGTGAACAGGGGAGACCAGCCTTTTGCTCCCCAGGGCCTTGCCTCCTAGTTTGAGCATGGATTGGGGTATTGTGAGAAAGGAGAACATAGATTATACAAAAGATCATTTTAAACGATGACAGGTGCTAACGGAACACAAGCTGTGGTAGTAAGTGACTAGTGTTTAGGGAAAGCCTGTGACAGTCAACAGTGGACTCAAGATTTGGCTGACAAGGAGGGCCTGCATCTGGGGTCCCCATACCTCCTACTGGGGGACAGTTAACACAAAGGTCCTGAGGTAGCAGTGAACATGGCCAGCAGATGACCAGGATGGCTGGAACATATTGAGATGAAGTGAAGTGATAGCAGGAGAATGAGGCTCTTGCAATGCAGATGGAAGGATTTGGATTAGACGGGAAGCTATCAGTGAGTTTTAAGTGAGAGAGTGACATTATCTGATTTATGTTTGAAAACATTCACTCTGGCTAATGGGCTTCAGGAAGCAGAGGCACTAGAAGAGAAGTGGTTAGGTAAGAGACCAGAATTGGTGAGGGTTTAGACCACCTCAGTGGAAGCAGCAGAGACTAGGGTTTGGAAGGATTCAGGAGAGTCTGGGATCTTTATAAGGATGCCATATTTCAGGGCCTGCCCTTCTGTCCTGGTCTGAATCATTATTTCCTTTTCCCCTCTCCTTTACAGTAATTCTTCATCTACTCTTGTATAGTGTCGACCTCACTGAGAGGTACTGACCTGCCTGTTGTTTAGAAGCATACAATTGATGAAGAGGACCCCTCTTCCTGCATATGGACCCACTGTTTTATGTTCCTGGAGTTCTCCATTACTGAAGTTGATAGCCATCTACTACTGGGTAAATTTGAGTTTGAGCTTGTGCCAGACCCAGAGGTTTTTGCTTTGGCTTGTATCAGCCAAGCAACAGCTGAAGCTAGCTGAGATTAGATGCAGTTAGCCAGTACAGCAGTGTGTGCAGTTGCTGATGGATGGGGAGAACCCAGGCTATACTGGGTGAGTCACAGTGCAGGAGCTGTCATTTTCCAAGCAGAAGGTGAGTTTCTGCCAGTAAAACAGCATTAGTAGATCGTTCAAACTCTATTACTACACTTAAAATTAGTCCCATCAATTGTATACAAAAGTACTTGCAAAGGTCCTTTCTCCATACTTGTTAATTCATTTATTTATTCGTGCAATAAACACATAGGAAGCTTCTAGCTCATGTTCCGCACTGTGTGTCCTTAGATAAGTTTCTTGACCTTTCTGGGCTTCTCAGTTGCATCAGCAATGAAACATGGCTCCTTATATTACATACCTCCTAGACTTGTGACAAAAGCTTTGATGGCGTAGTCTATAGCAAGCTGTGCTAATAAGCCAAAGTCTGCATCTCTCCCGTGATTTGAATCTGCCAGCTGCTCTAAAGAAGAAAGATAGTCAGTTTCCTCTTGTTGCCTCAGAAGTCTCATGAAGGATAGCTATGGCTCAATGGAGTGAGTGACAAAGATTAGTGAAGGTATAATGAAAGAATGGGTGTGGTTGACTTTGCAAAGTATCTGGCAGGAAGTGAAATTTGGGGTCTTGGAGTGGATAAGAGATAACTGATTTAATGGGAGCAGGCTTTGTGGCCTTTTACATGCCACTCGTCCTATCTTGCCATGTTCCAGTGGATGAACCCACTGGTGGACCCCTGGGAGCCTTTCATAGGCCCTATGTAACCAGAATTGCTCTGATTCAGGACTCCAAAGACCCTATAACTCATTTCTGGTAGGTTTTTAGATTTTCCTATTTAGTTTTTGCCTTGGAGCTTTGCAAGACTAGCTTTTATATCTAGGTGCCACTGGAGCTGTCTGTGTGTCTGCTTTGATGGAGGCTATTGTGTCTGACTTTCTGTTGTGACTACACTTCAGATTCTGTTCATATACTTTTGATCCTAGTGAACAAATGGATGTGGCTTCTTTAGAGTAAAAATTGTTCCTCTGAAAGACTGGTTACTTTGCTTTTCAAGTTCCTGAATTCTCTGACTTAATACTTCTTGATGTGTGGTCTGCAGAATCCTAGTCCCACAAAACACTCTTTTCCACATGTCTAGTCCATCTGAGAAGGCTCATACATCAAATCTGTCAGAGATTCACATTCATCATTAGCATATCCAGGCTCTGAGACTTCCTCCCACCTGCCAGTGTGTGGTGGCTCACAGGTGACTATGGAAGCCAAGCCATCAGGGTCACCTGTGGTGGACAGTTTTCAGAGGCGCTTCCCCATTAAGAAAGACAAGAAGGAAAATCCTGGTGATTTACTTCTGGATGTCAGCCAGTGACAACCTGGTGTTTTACAACAGAATGTTGTGATGGTGGAAGATGGGAGATGGACCCCTTAGGTTGGAAAGCTCTATATCACAGCCACAATAATGGACTCAACATACCAATGATCAGCAAGAGGGCACAGGACCAGGCAGTGTTTTGTTCTGCTGCACTTGAGGTGGTTCCAAGTCAGAACTAACTCAGCGGCAATGAGAAACTTCGACAGTGAGGTCTGAGAAGTCCATCAGTGAGGAGGCATGCTTGATTTTGTTTAACCTAACATTCCATATACAGTCTTTAAAAATGCTACACTTCACCTTATTTTGTTAGTTGAACACTAGGAATCCAGGTTAGATATCTAAGACTCCAAACCCCAACCCATCAGTTTGGAACTTCAAATTGGTAAAGTATTTATTTCTAAATAAATACTTATTTATTATACATATTGATTACTTATACTTAAATTATTTATAATTATAATTTATAACTTATAATTAAATTAAATTACTTATACTTAAATACCTTATTTCTAAAGTCTTTATATTCTCACCTGTTGGGATGGATCAGATTTTTAATGAGACACTCCTTCTTTCCATAGTAAAGCTGAGATGCTCTCTTTTTTTATAATCATTTTGATTATTATAATTATATTAGTTTATTTACAAAATCTGAATACATTGTTTTGGAATTCTACAGAGCATGCAGGAGCAATGATTTTGTAAATTATTACCTAATTTGGGAAGGACTGGAAAGCATTATGCTGAGTGAACTAACTCAGTCCCACATGGACAAATATTGTGTAAAACCATTATTGTAGAATGAGTGTAAGGATCCAAGGAGGGAAGTAGAAGCAGAGGGAGGAGGATGTTCAGGGAAAGGGGGGATTAATCATGGAGTTGTACAATTTGATGAGTGTGTGGGGGTGTGAGGGAAATTGGAAGAATCTGTTCTTGCAGAGTCATGTTGGGGCATCTCCATTCATAGGCTCAAGTCACAAAGCACATGAATGGCCTATAACGTCACATTATCACATTTTTCTTTGGAGGAATTTGGCTTCTTATTTGTGATCATCACAAGTAATCACAGGTTTTCATAGCTTCCCTTTCAATGAAAACATTATTGATACACCAATATTAAATAATCCACATAATCTTCTCTTGTCTGACAACGGTGGAAATGTTGTTCACTCCAGAGATAAGAGTATAAATTCTGACAGAAGAGAAGAGGAAATGCTGGCACTTCCGTACACTGATCCTCTCTGTAAAATGAAAAACAAAGAAGCCAGTGACTATAGGATGACTCTGTGTGTGTATGTATTTGTGTGTGTGTGTCTGTGTCTGTGTGTGTGTGTGTGTGTGTGTGTGTGTGTGTGTGTGTTGATACACCCAAGAGAAGAAAGGCAACACACACAAATTATAAGGCGCTATTCCTTCAGCTCAGCTTATACTCAACATACAGCTTAGTTGGGGTTTTGGGCGTGGTTAGTGATCTGCGGAGATATTAAGTTTGAGAAGAGCTTTGCAGAGACCAAAGACAGTTCCATTTATCTTGGATACAGCCTATGGACAAGTTAAGTTTATTACAGACTGTGGGGTTGTTATGTTAGAAATTACTTACGGCAGTGAGTTCTATGGTGCCAACCCTGGTGTAGACCCTGGGAGTCAGTTGTCTTAGACACAGTGGTCAGGGATGAATAGAGACTGGAGGAACATCTCTCAGAGGTGCATGGGATCCTCAACAGGAGGTGCTGAAGAGGGGCCCGAGTTCATGGGTTCAAGTGTTTGTTTTGTTTCTGCTGTCCATTACAGGGCAAGTTTTCTGCTGAGAATGTGAATATCAGCTTCCCATCTTCTGATTCCACTTCCAGGAATTTCTTCTTTTTCTCTTCCTTTTATTTCTGATAATGATAATAGTATTTAACATTTATTAAGCATTTGCTGTGTGCTGGGCACTCAGCACTTTTTATGCATTTCCTTATTGAATTTTCACAGTGGCTCTCTAAAATATATTTATTAACCTCATTTTATGTAAAATCTATCATGAAATGATGTTGTTATGTGCCATGGGTTTTCAGAGGCTATAAATTGCACAAGATCAGATTGCCTATCTTTCTTCTAAAGAACAGCTAAGGGATTCAAACCCCAAGCCTTAGGATTGGCAACACAACTCCTTGCCCACAAGGTAACTAGAGAAAACAGAAGTTGGGAGGTGAATTAACTTATCATCTGAGATCTAAATCGAGGCTGTCTGAATTTAGAGCCAGGCTGTGAACCATTATGTTGTGGCCTTTCTGATAGCTCACGTGGACTCTGATCTGCACCCATATGCTGGGATTTCTATTACTTTTCTATTTATCAACTGAGAGACCTCAGGAGGGAGTATTTGTCACAAAAATCTTTAGATTTATATTAATTGCTACATTTCATCACATTTAGCAAATCTTCTGAAAAGGATCTCTTTAAAGTGCTAAAGAGTAGGGATGTCAGTTTGAGAACTAAGGTGTATCTTATGCCAGCCATGGTATTTCCATTTGCTTCATATGCATCTGAAAGGTGAACAGTAAATGAGGAAGACTGAGGAAGAATCCGTGACTTTGAGTTATGGTTTGGGAGAAGAGTATCACGTATCCCATGGACTGCCAAAAGAACGGAACAAAGTCCTGTGCCTTGGAAGCAGTGCAACCAGAGAGCTGCTTAGAGAAAAAGATAGAGAAGCTTTGAGTCCCGTAGTTTGGGCATGTTGTCAGGAAGTCATTATTAACAGAAAGTCAGTTAAAGAAAGAAGACCCTCAAGGAGATTGACTGATACAGTGACCGCAACAACGGCTTGAGCGTGGTGGAGACCGTGGGGATGGTGCTGAAGCGGGCAAGGTCGCCATCGGTTGTCTGTAGGATTTGCCATGTGTTGACAACTGCACCATCACTATTTCTGTTTTGTAGCCAGTATAGTTTATAAGGTCCTGAGCGTACCCGAGACTATACTGCAACCTTCCCACAGAATCACTGATTTTCTTGACATTCTTTCAAGGTGGGCTGTTCCTTTTTACAGATGAGAATGCTCAGGCTTCCAGAGATTAAACTTGCTGCCAATCCTTTTGCAGCCATGTTCAGCTGCTTACAAAGCCATGTGTAACTGTCTGTAATGCTTTTTTTCTACTAGAGTTTAATGAGTGAGGGGTTGTTGTGACTCATATGGTCCTTGTGCTTAGGCTGTGAAGATAAGTGCCCCCCCCACCCTTAACCACACACATAGATCCACTCTTTTGAGGGAAAGTTGTTCTATTGAGGTCCACAAGGTTGGAAAGTTATGAACATGGACTTTCTTGCTGGAACACAGATTCATTGCTATTCATTTACTTTGGCCTGTTTTCTGTCTTGAGCTAAGAAACCCTGGTGATGCAGTGGTTAGAACTTGGCTGCTAACCAAAAGGTCGATAGGTCAAACCCTCTGTCCACTCCGTGAGATATAGATGATGCATTCTGCTTTTGCAAAGATCATAGCCTGGCAAAGCCTTTGGAGCAGTTCAGGTCTGTCGGGTTACAGTGGGGCAGAATCCACTGTAATAGGTCTGAGCTTGAACCAGTCCCCTCCTATGGCAACGGGCTTGGCATCTGCAGAACTGGGCTGTTATTGGTTTCTAAACTCGATTTCCAGGAATCAAAGATGCCCTCATGAGACCTCAGTGAACAAGGAAGTGGCCAGAAGGGAGCAGCTGGTGTCTCCTCCTTGCTGTATACCTGTGCCTGGCATTGAGCTCGCAGAGCATCGGTACAAATTGCTTCTGGACAAAGTGCTTAGCCCTCCCCAATGCGGGGATACAATTTGCAGTCATTTTATTCCACCTGAGGACTTTTTTCTTTTTTTAATTGACTCATTAATTCTACTTGGGCCAATAAAGCAGCATCACACATTCTTCATTTTTGTTGGTGGTGCCAGCAAATCGACTCATTTTAGGATTTAAAAATCGAATTTTGAGTCATTGCTAAATGGATCACAGGTGCTTTTCCTACCTTGAGAGATGAACTTTTCATTACTGATTCCATGGATGTGAATCGCCTGGTGTGGTGTTCCTCAGTGTCAGTCAGGCTGCGGGTGCAGAGAGAAATGGCCTTTTGTGTAGCGTGGAGTGACTATCTCAGAAAACCCCTTCCACACTTTTGTGGCTGTGGTGCCCACTGTGCCAGCTGGGATGGCTCTGTCTGTCCGAACTGCTGCTCCAGCACTCCGCTTCTAGCCCTCCCAAGGTGCAGATTCTGGGGTGAGAGGCTAAAATGAAATTGTGTCCAATGGTTAAATGAATATGCATTAAAAAAAAGCCTGGCCGGTGCTTTGAAGCATGGAGATTATCAGCGGACTCCGCTCACAGCCATAAGAAAGCCAAATCCATCGGGAGGTTTTAGATCTGCTTTGGGAAATACAGGGAAATGGCTCAGCAGGAAGAGTCCCTACAGCCTGCAGTTCGCTCCTTTGAGCGAGTCAATCGGCTTTTTAAAACCCAGGCTTTAATTGGTTATGCCCTGGGAGAGAGTTTGTGATACTTCCCCCATCTGGCAGGACTAATTGTTCTTTGCATTCGCTGACTCGATTGGTGCTCTGAGCCTGAGAAGGAGCTTGGAAGGTGGTCATGCCTATAAATGGCACTGCTCATGGTTTTTTGATGATAGTGGGGTTTGGGGTTTTTTTTTCCTGCCACCTGACTCATACAAGTGACTCATAGAATATGTCTTATAACTGAGCAGCTACCACAGAATACCAGGGGTGACAATGAGTGGAGATGTCCTCAAATGTCTGGGGCACGTGATGGAGAACCGCCAGGCACAATGGGCCTAGCTGCTCACCTCTCTGGTGATATTAGTCCCTGTGGAAGGAGACAAGTGAGATGGACCACAGAAGACCACATCTGTTAGGACACTCCATGGGCCCCTAGTCCTGGCCTTTGTGGGCTATTCTTCCATGCCTCAGCATGTACTTGCTTCTTATACTTTGCCACTGCATGTATTTGGTAACTTCCAGAGGCTACATTTAGGCACTCGATTTCCAGGCCTGATGGGTATGCCTTTATGTGAATAGTGTTCTTGCTAGGTTGGCTTATCTCATTTATTTCTGGATATGTCAAAGCTTCCAACTCTGCGATCCCTGCTGAGCTGTCTCCATTTACTTAGAGAGAACCAGACCCAACATAGCATGGTTTGGAGAGAACACAGTTAAAAGCAATGCAAGCTCATTGGCTGTATTTGTTGGAGAGGTCCTCTGGGCGAGGCTGTTCCTAATGCAGGAGTCAGAAACCAGTCCCACAGGAGGTTTGCATGTCCTTGTAATGCTGGTTACAACATCGGCTCTTGGAAACAGCAGTACCTAACTTGTGGGACCCTAGACCACGCTGAACTGCAAAGACCTGTCAATTTAACTAAATCATATGTTTAATATTTATTACATCAAGTGTTTATTATATACTTATATTGCATATCAGGCATAATGCATATATGTTACCTACATCTATTATTTCAATCTTAAGAGTCCTTCCTCCATAGAGGAAGACCCTGAATGAAATGGATTTATACAGTAACTGGGGTAATGGGGGTTAGTGTGTTGGAATTAGTGTGACTGGCTCAGGACAAGGCAGGGTTCAGAGCTGCTGTACATAGGATCGGTATGGTTCACCAGCAACTCCGCAACATATAAAAACAACAAAAGTGGCCTAGTGGTAAGAAGCTGCACTGCAATCACAAAGAAATGAGGTTCGAATCCACCAGCTACCAGCTGCTCCCCAGGAGAAGGATGGACAGTCTCTTCCCATGCAATTAACTGCCTCAAAAAACCTGCTGGAGGGTCAACTATGGATTGGTTCAGTCTTGAGGGTACACAACACACACACACACACACACACGATTTTTATACTGTGAAAGAGTTTAGCCATGCTGTGAAATGATATAAAGAGGAAATCAGAACCCTGATACCGGAACCAGACCTTTGTTGCTGCTGCTGTTGTTGTTGTTAGGTGTCATCGAGTCACAGTGAGCCTACGTCGAACAGAGTGAAACCCTGGCCGTCCTCACAAGCTGGGCTGAGGTGAAGCCCATCAGTGTAGCCCTTGTCAGTACGTCTTGCTGAGGACTTTCCTCTCTTCCCTTTTCTCCCCCAGGGACTGACCCTTCCTGATCACATGCCTAAAGTATGTGAAACAAAGTCTCACTACCCGTGCTTTAAAGGCATCAATTGTTTACACTTTTTCATTCATTGTCCAATTTTCACATGCATCTGAAGCAACTGAAAATATCATTCATTGGGTCAGGTGCATCTTAATCTTTTGCAAGTTACATCCTTGCTCTTTAGCACTTTAAAAGAGTTCTTGACCTAAGAGTTTCCCAATGTACAACATGCCTTTTGATTGCTTGATTGTTACTACTATCTGAGCTCTGGTGGCCTAGCGGCAAGAAGCTACACTACAATCCCGAAGGCACACAGTTTGAGGCCACTAGCTGCTCTGTGGGAGAAGGATGACCCATCTTCTCCTGTGTGATTAACTGCCTCTGAAAACCCGAGGGAAGGTCAGCTCTGGGTTAATTCTGACCCTATGGTACACAACAACAACATTCCTACTACCTTAGATGTTAGTGGCATTATGTGTTGCACTGCTAATCGAAAGATCAGTGGTTTAAATCTACCAACTACTTGGTGGGAGAAATATGAAAGTCTCCTCGCATAAAGTTTCACAGCCACAGAAGCCTGACTGAGGGTCACTGAATTGGAATCAACCTCACAGCAATGGGAGCCAGACTGTCTTCCAGTCTCAACTTTGCCAAACATTGGCTCTGTGACCTTGGTCAGGTTTATCCATGTAAATTCTGTACTTCTTTACAAAATAGGAGAGCAATAATATCTGCCTCAGTGAGTTCTTGTTAGGAAAGAGTTAATACACACAAGGCTCATCAAACAGGGCCTAGCACCTGGTAAACACTCATATACAAGTGTAGGTACTGAGTTGATTCCAACTCATGGCAACTCTATATCTATTGCAATAAATCTGTCTATGCTCAGAAAGTTTTCAATGGCTGATTTTTTTTGAGAACACATTGCTAAGACTTTTTTTCTAAATTGCCTTTGTGTAGACTTGAACTTTCAACCTTTGGGTAACAGTTGAGCATTCTACTCTTACCATTTGGGCTCCAAACACCTATGTGAGTTTTTGTTATTCATATCATCATCTTTTTACAAAACAAAAGTAATTTTACAAAAAAGGGAACACAGGCATGGAATTATTGGTTATAAAAAAGATAGAAATTTAAAAATAAAGGAACACAGATGAGTTAAGAACATTTCCTGAGATTATCAATTTTTATGCAGTAGTGCTGGCATTAAAACAGCTCTAGCTTCCTCCTCATCTCCACTGTGCCACGTTGGATGAAATCCACCTCATCTTCTCTCCTGGGGATTAGAAAGCCACGTAGGCTGGTACAAACAGTGGGTGAGACATGTGGGTATTTTTTCTCCTTGTAAAAGATCCTTACCCTACATCTCTCATTGTTATGTCACTGAGGTTCAGCTGAGATTAATAGCTTTCAGCTTTCATATTTTAAACTCATTCCAGCACGACATCCTTGAGATCCCCCCAAAAGGCCTAGAGCTTCAAAGATCCCATGTCTATTATATATCAGCTTGCTAGTAAACTAGTTATCATGTTGATTCCCTTGAGCGGGAATCGGCTGGTAAGCGACCCTCCAGTGGGTTTTCAGAGGATATGAAATGCCACTGGCGGAGGCTGGCCATCTTTCTCCCGCAGAGCTGGTGGACTCTGCTCACATGCTTTTGAGCTGACAGCACAACTCTTTACCAGTAGGCCACCAGTTACCACAAAGGAAGGCTATTTCCACTCCAGTATAATCGAGCTGAGAACCCAACGGCCTTGAGTCTCTGGAAGTTTGAATTCACCAGTGACTCCAAGGCAGAAAAAATGGCCATTCTCCTTCCTTTGCAATTTACAACCGTAAAAACCCAAAGGAGGGTTGATATGAGTCTGAACTGACTCAACAGCAGCGAGTCTGAGTTTTGAGAGTGATTGCCTGCTAGGTGAACTGTCATCAGAATGCTCCTGAATTTATATAGCTGTGAGGATGGAAGCTTTTATCCCAGGATGTGGCTCCATAGTAGGTGTTCGAGAAATGTTAGCTATTTTTATACTGTTCACCTTCTTTCCAAGATTCACTTCACCTGGATAATTTTCTAGAGGTAGGTTCTGATTTTACTCCTTAATTTCTAAGGGAGACCAGATCTCCCATCTTATCTGTTATGGATTGAATTGTGCACCTCCAAAATATGTGTCAGTTTGTCTCTCTCGGTAATGATTTTCAGTATTACACTATTATACTCCATTTTGTGATCTGATGCACTTATCCTTTTTATTGTAATTGCTAATCTCTGTGACATTCATGAAGGTACTCTGGGTGGGTAGTGTGTTATGTGTTGGGCTGTTAACTGAAACGTAAGCAGTATGAATCCATCAGCCAGCCTATGGATGGAAGATGGGCATTCTTCTTCCATAAAAATTTACAGCCTTGGCAGCTCAATTAAGGGTTTCAGTGAGTCAAAAGGATCCCAAAGCAGTGGGGTTTATGATATTAATGAGTCAAGATTAGAGATAGTTATGTTAATGTGGCAGAATGCAATCGGCATCAATAGGCTGTATCTTGAATCAATCTCTTTTGCAAAAGAAAAGAAACTATGTGAACAGAGATAGAAGACCTTAATATCACCAACAACGAAATGGTGAGAGTAAAGCATCTTCTTTGGACTTGGAGTCTCTGTTTTGAAGACTTTTTAGACTCGGAGGAAGATCAACGCCATGATACATGGATGTCTCCAAAGGACACCAGGCTTGCCGAGTTTGAAAGGAGACAAGAACCTTCCCCTACAGCTAACAAAGAGAGCAAACTTTCTCCTAGAGTTTGCACTCTAGAGTTGGATTTCTAGCTTCCTAAACTGTGAGACAATACATTTATGTATGAGCCGAGTTCTGAATGCTCAAGAATGCAAGCGTGGTGCAGAGCAGATCATCTACAGAAGGTCTACTGTGGGACCCAGCCTCCATCTCCTCCTCAAAGGCTTGATTCTGGATCTTACTTCTTACAAGAATCATATTGATAGTAAAACCATCAACTTTTAATATTTTTGTTATTAGTCTGTAGTAAGTCAGGTCTGACCTGTCATGACCCTCCAGTGGGTTTCCAATAACATCACTGTTATAAATCACTGATAGGAGACTGTCCATCTTTCTCCTGCTGGTGGACATTGTTGTTGTGTTGAGTACCATCAAGTAGCAACCAACCCACAGCTGACCCTCCAACAGGTTTTCAGAGGCAGTTAATCGCACAGAAGGAGATGGCCTATCTTTCTCCTGTGGAGCAGCTGGTCGATTTGGACCATGGGCCTTCAGGATTGCAATGCAATTTCTTACCACTAGGCCACCAGCTCCCCACTGATGAATAGTAACACTAGCTAACTAAGACACGGTCCTTCACTAAGTTTCTAAGAGGATGCACCACTCTGGGTCAACGGCAGGGACATGCTTGGATTCTGGGACCTGCTGTGGAGTTTTCCTTATGAAGAATGAAGAGTCAAAAGCCTTTAAGCTAAACTACCTTTGGATTTTACTCTTCTGATTGTTCATTTGTTTTCTGGTGAGCATGGGCTTTTAGGAATCCATGTGGTGATCAGGTCTCAGAGCTGTTGCCTAGTTAGAAGTAGTCCTCTTGTCCTCAAAAGGACTTCAGTTGGATCCAGAAGAAAGGAAGACTACACTGAATGGATCAGACTAACTTCACCACACACTGTTCTGTCCAGGGTCAGAAATTCACATACGGATTGTTGTTAGGTGCCATCAAGTCGAGCATTTCTCATAGTGACCCTGTGAACAGCCAGCCTGTACTCTGTTCTATCCTCTGCTGTCCTCACCATCTCCAAAGCCCTCCAGCCCATTGCAGAAGTCATCATGTCAATCCATCTCACTGAGGGTCTTCCTCTCCTGTGTTGACTCCCCATCTTCCCAAGAAGCTAACAAAAATATCCATCTACAGATCACTTACAATGTATCAAGTGTTTCAGGTACTCATTTGGTCCTCTAAAAGACCCATTGTGAAAGGTAAATGAATGGCCTTTCAAAGATTGTTATATCCTAGTCTCTGAAATCTGAGTACATATTATGTTACATGGCAAGGGAGAACAATAATTGATAAGCAATTGATCTTGAAACAGGGGAGTTTACTGTGAATTGGGGAGCTCTGGTAGTATAGTGGTAGGGATTTCTGCTGCCAACTCAAATGCATGCAATTCCAACCCACTAGGTGCTCTGTGGAGGAAAGGTGGGAAGTGTCCTCTATGCAATTTATAGTCTCTGAAAACAGCCAGAGGGTCAGCTATGAGTTGGTTCCAACTCAAGGATAAACAACAATAATCCTGGATTATTCAAGTGGTGCAATACATTCACAAGTGTCCTTGTAACTGAAGGAGGGAAGAAGAAGAGTCAGAGTGATGAGAAGTGAGAACTCATCACATCGTTGCTGGCTTTGAAGGTGGAAGAAGATAATGAGTCAAATAGAAGCTAGAAAGGCAAGGAAACAAAATCTAACTTAGAACCTCCAGAAAGCTAAGTAACACTGTCAATATTTTTTACTTTAGCTCAGGGGTATCCACTGAAGATTTCTGACCTCTGCCACTGTAAGAAAATAACTCTGTATTGCTTTAAGCTGTCAAGTCAGTGGTGGGTTGTCATAGCAGCCACGGGAAACTTAACCAGTCTACAGAGTGGCTCTCATTATTACCTCTATTTTATGTAACTTATAACTCAAGACTCATTGCCATCAAGTTGGGCTCATCGTTGACCCTCTAGAGGGTTTTCAGTGACTGCAAATTGCAGGAGAGGATATTCCCAATCTCTCTTCCTCGGAGTGTTCAATTCTGATCTATAATGACCCTCTGATGGGTTCCAGCCCCTAGGAAGGCACTGTTTTTCGATTAGCAATGCAACTCCCTATAGACCATGCCACCTGAGCTCCTTCTAGATTTATTTTTTAATAGAAGAGGTTCCTACAGTTTAGAGAGATAAGTGGCTTGTGCAATATCATAGCAGATAATAAGACTTGGAGCTAGGAGTGTATCGAGAGCTTTGACTGCAGAATCATAGGCTCACAATCATGCTGTTAGGCTGCCTCACCTAGACAATGACCCTTTTCAGCGTGTTAGTCTCTGTGCACGTTTCCTTCAGAGATTCACGCTAGAAGTACATGCTGCTCAAGGAGATTGGGCACTTTGTTCCCACGCTGTATTTTTCCATCAGAAAGTAGGTAGACAGAGATCCTGTTTATAAAAGATGCTGCTTGCACTGGTCCTTCTGGTCATCTCTGGAGCTTTTGTGACGCTTTGTCAGTTGTGTGTGATGAAATTGCTGTATGATCACTTCCCAGAGCTAAGTAATATTAAAGCAATATAAAACTGTCACTAGAGGTGCATATGCAGAAATGGAGGACAGAGATGTTTTCCCGGGGCCTTTGTGAAGATTGCTGCGTTGAGGAAGAGGTTGGACCAGGTTGCCTCTTGGGGCCCTTTCCGTGCTTAAAAGACTGCACGCATGAAAAGTTTTGTGTATTAATTACATCATTTTTTTTAAAAAAATATTCTTATTCCCATTTTCCTGTTTCTGCTCACTGCCCCCGGGAAAATGCTGCAGTATCCTCTCAGAAGTCTGGAGGAGGAAGTGTCTTAATTCTCAGAAGCACACAGCTCCCTGATGCTCCCCAAGCCTTTGTTTCTCTTTGATGCTAGGTCCTGTGTCAACTCAGTGCACAGGCGTAACCCCACACTCCAGAAAGGTGCCTCACCCCAGGACAACAGCCAGGGTGCCAAGGTTTCACCCCCAGAGTCTGGGAGCCTGTCCTGTGCACTGCCCTGAGGCATGAGGGACCTGCAGGCTCCTGTCACATCTTCTCCCCAGCATGCATCAGAAGGACTGGAGTTACAGCCCTAGGTGGCTGGGCTACCTGTAGTCCCTGCCTAGCCCGAGAAGTCTTTGACATTTGCTGAACCAGTGATCAGCATAAGGTATTCCTAGCGGCAAGAAGAAATTTGAAACCCTGCAGAGAAAAAATGCTTTTAGGCTATGGAGCAGAACCATCTGCATGATGCTCTAATTACAAATTGGAGACTAACACAGTATTCTCTGAGTTCATCTGACTGCACGCCCTTGGAAGTGCTACTCTTGCATTTTCTCTACAAACAAGCTATTGAGCTGGCTTTTTACTGATTCAGACCAGTTTTGTCCTGGGTGTTGCTATATCCCAGAGCAGCCACATCCTCTCTAACTGGGCCAGGCTAGACAGGGCTTGCCTAATACCCATACCACCTAACTAGGCAGGGTAAGCCTCTACTGTCCTCCTAGGGCAGAAAATCATGATTAGGCCTGGGTCACAAGAGCCCAGCAAGCACTTAACAAGCACCACTTGGTGCAGTCCCCAGATACACCTACCTACCTGTTAGCTTCCTTTGAATCAATTTAGACTCTCATGACTCCATGTGATAGTAAAACTGCCTCCTAATGTTTTCTAGGCTGTAGTCTTTATAGAAGCAGATCTCATTGGGTGCCATTGAGTTGACTGTGACTATTAGCAGTTCTATGAACAGTAGATCAAAACTTTGTGCTGTCCTGGGCCATCATCATAATCTCCAATATGCTCGAGTCCTTGTTATTGTCACTGTGTCAACCCAGCTTTTTGAGACGCTTCCTCTTTTTTTCCTACCCTGCCTTTCCCAGCTTGATATCATTTTCCAAAAACGAGTGCCTCCTGACAACATGCTCGATGTATGTTAGATGAAGTTTCACCTTCCTTGCATCTAAGGAGCGCCCAGTCTGTTTGCGCTTGCTCCAAGACCGATTGGTTTGTTTCTTGGCAGTCCATGGGATATTGAGTATTCTTAACCAACCACAGTCCAAAGATAACCATTCTTCTCCAGTCTTCCTTATTTGTTAATCAACTTTCAGATAGATAGGAAGCAATGGAAAATACTACGGATTACCTTAGTCTTTAAAGTGACATCTTTACTCTGCCACACCTTGGAGAAGTACTTTACCAGTGCAACATATCTTTTGATTGAATTCTACTAACATGGCTGTTGATGGTGGATCTAAGTAAAATGAAATAGTTGACAACGTCCATCTTTTCTTTATCTATCATGATGTTGTTTATTGGCCCATTGCTGAGATTTTTGCTTTCTTGATACTGCGATGCAGTTCATATTGAAGGCTGTATGTAGTCTCTGACCTTCTGCAGTGAGTACTTCAAGTCCTTACTTTCTACAAGCAAGGCTGTGTCATTTGCATAATTTAGGCTGTGCCTGAGTCTTCCTCCAGTTCTGACATTCTTCTTTTTTTCTGACTTTTTTTTTTTTTTTGAGATTTTAATGAAAGGTTACAGAGAACTTAGATTTCCATTCTTTCATAGTTACACATTTTCCTCAACCCCCACCCTCCCCCAGTTTGCTTCTCTCTTAGGAAAAAAAAAATTCTTTCATTGTTGCACAATTTCCTCTAGCTCCCCGCCCCCTCCATCCAGTTTGTTATGCACCTCTTGTTCTGGAATCTTGTCATGCAAATAATACCTAATCATATATCCCTTTTAAGCAATTCTTTCCCTCATCTGTTTCCCCCTAACCCCCATGTCAGTCCTATTTCATAACAGTGGCATTATGCAGTATTTGTCCTTTTGTGACTGAAATATTTCACTGAAATAATGTCCTCTAGGGTCACCCATTTTGTATAGTGTTTTATGAGTTCTTGTTTTTTTCAGTGCTGTATAGTGTTCCATTGTGTGAATATACCACAGCTTCTCTATCCATTTGTTTGTTGATGGTCACTTGGGTTGTTTCTATCTCTTTGCTATTGTAAACAATGCAGCAATAGAAAAGAAACGCTGGTGAGGTTGTGGAGAACTTGGGACAATTATTTATTGTTGGTGGGAGTGTAAAACAGTACAACCACTATGGAAGGCAGTATGGTGATTTCTCAAAAAGTTGGAAATAGAAATACCATTTGACCCAGCAATTCCACTAATGGGAATATACCCTAAAGAAACCAGAACTGCCACCCAAGCAGATATATGCACATCTGACATTCTTCTTCACAGAGTCCAGTTTTTTGAGTGATTTGCTCAATATACAGATTGAATAGGTGTGGAGAAAAGGATACAATCCTCTTGTACACATAGCCAAGTCTCCTACGAAGCTGTTGGATGGATTCAAACTGCTAAACTTTCAAATAGCAGTCAAATGCTTAACTGTTCTACTGCCAAGTCTCCTCACAGCTACCTAATGGGCTATAAATTATTATTATTATTCCCATTTTAAAGATAAAGAAGTTAAGGATTAAGGGTTAGCTGACTTATTTGAAGCTCTGGGTCATAAAAAGAGGCTTGTCTGGTTCCATATCCCAGACACTAACCCTGGTGTTCTTTTGTGTCAGAGACTTAGCAAAGCCAGAGGTCAGAATCTGTGGAGTGTTGGCTAGAGATAGTAAGGAGGAAGGGAGAAGAAGGTGGAGAGGGTGAGGAAGAAAGTGACAAACTCATTCAATTATTTATTCGTTATAGATGGCTCGATGCTTGATCTGCTGTACAAGGTCAGATACTGAAATGAGTATGACTAGCTCTTGCCAGGACCTCCGTACACTCTCGGTGTGGTCAGCAGTGGTATAGCATAGACCTGAAGAGAGTCGTCTATGGAGGCAGGTCTGAGGTTTGCAGAGAGGCAGGCTCAGAGAGTTAGATGGACATTTACACAGAGAGAAACATTTAGGCAAAGGTCCAGAGATTAAGAACACACTGGCCTCTTGGGCCATAATGGTTGCTCATCCCATAGGGCAGAGATGGTGACAGGGGAGGCTAGACTGTGCAGGGCCTTGGGTGCCTATGCAAGTCATGTAGAGGAGGTGGCAGGAATATTCCTTCCTCCCCTCATTCATTCTCTCAACTCTAAGGAAGCATCTTTTACATAGATGCATGACTCACTGTTAGATGTGAGGGTCTTGCCTGGGGATAGCCATCAGGTAGCACAGAGACATTAAGGACCTAGTCTTTTTCCACTCAGATTTGCCTCTAATTTGAAGGATCTGAAATCAGTATTATAGCCATACAGGAATGCAAAGGAAAACAGGGACTCCTGCTGGCTGTCAGGCCTATCTCCATGGCAGGAGTGGAGATTTATTGAGTGTTAAATGTCAGTATCGATGTAATAAAGATGGTACACTATAAGTAATAAGCACTTTCCAGGTGAGGAACCATTTTCAATAAGTTGTCAACCTGTCTGGCACTATGAATTATATTTAAAAAAGGAAGACGAAAAAGAAAGCCTATTTGGAGTTATTTAACTTTCAGGTATTCTCCTCAGTTTTGTCTCTTTTTGGCTGGAAGACATGTATCCCATGGTACCCACAGGAACTTGGAGTCTGCACATTCCTCAGTGCATAAAGAAAACCCTAAAACCCTGTATTCCTTTTGTTTTTTCCTAATGATGGGGAGTCACCTTCTGACCTTCAGAGCACTTTGTGACAGGTGGAGAATTTTCAAGAAAGAAATACAGGGGAAAAGAAAGCTAGAATAGGGGCTTTATGGATGGTGCATGTCATCTTATAAATGTGATCCAGGTGTCAGTTGAGCCCCACTTGCCCCTCAAAGAGCTGCCGATCCTGTAAGCCAAACCTCTTGCCAATGAGTCAGCTTCAACTCATAGCAATCTTAAAGGACCAAGAACTACCTCTTAGATTTTCCAAGGCTGTAAATCTTTGTTAGGTAGGTGTTGTTCAGTTGGCTCTGACCCAGATGCACCCCACATGCACCAGAAGGAAGCCTTGCCAGTTCCTGTACCATCCTACAATCTCTGCTATACTTAAGTCCATTGTTTGAGTCACTGTGCCAGCCCATCTCTTCGAGGGACTTCCTCTTACTTCCTGATCATGCGTCTGGGAGTATAAAACCCTCCTTGCAAATCCCTGCTTATTGCCAAAGTCTCAAAGCCTCTTCTCCCTCCTGGCTGCCTGCCTGCACATGGACCACTTTTCATGTGCTTACTGTGAAGATAAATAACCTGGAACTTCTGCAGATAATTCACCCACACATAGTGTTGAGGTGCACAGTTTTGATTTCAATCTTAATAGTCTTAAAATATATGTTGACTGCTTTATATAATGGGGTTGCTAAAACAAACAAACAAACAAACAAAAAACCAACCAAACAAAAAAAAAACAAACCCATAAAAAACCCCACCAAACCAAGGCCATTGACTTTGAGCTGAATCATGGCAACCATAGGACAGAGTAGAATTTACCCTGCAAAGTTTCCAAGGTTGTAGTCTTTACAAAAGCAGACTCCCTCCTGCGGAGCTTCTAGTGGGTTTGTATCATGACCTTTTGATTGGCAGATAAAGACAGCCATGGTGTTGTGAGGGCTCCTTCATAGGGTTACCTTGTTGTTGTTGTGTACTATAGAGGCAGAACCAGCCCATAGCTGATCCTCCAATGGGTTTTCAGAGGCAGTTAATCACACAGGAAAAGATTGCCCATCTTTCTTCCTCTGAGTGACTTGTGGATTCAAACCACATGCCTTCAGAATTACAGGGTAGCCTCTTGCCACTAGGCCACTAGAACTCCCTTCATAGAGCTATGTTATTGTTAAGTGACATTGAGTTGTAGATGACTCATAGCAACCCTATAAACGAAAGACCTGAACACTTGTAGAACTTTTATCATTTCTCCAAGTTCATAGAATTTCTGGAGGCAAGCTATTTTGGAAGTGGATGCCACTCCTGCTTCCAAGCCTGTTTTAATCGGGGAGCTCCACCAAACATTGTCTCCCACGGGTAACCATTATCACATTTGACACATCAGTGTCTCAGTGTTTAGCATCACAGCAACCACGATTTACCTCTGCACAGCAAATTGATAGACCAGTGCTATACCACTTAGAGGAATGTTTGACCAAAAGCAATTAAAACCAAGCTTGAAGGCTGCAGATTAAAATCACCCACCTTTGGCTTGGTAGCATAACTTTCTATCCACTAGGCCAACAGAGCTCTCCCTGTCATAGTGTTACACCATCCCACAACACATCCCTGATTCTTATTGGTTTAACACCTTGCTATCTACTCTTCTCTCTTTCCCCTTTTCAGAAGCAAACTCCTAATAACTTACACTGACCCATACAAGTCAATTTCTCCCCTTGTCTGATGCCTTGGCCTCATCTAGGCCCTTGTCCTTTAAAGGAAGGGATATTCAAGCTCACTTTCTACCTAGAACGCCAAAAAAAGCCATTTTCCAAAGAGTTGTCTCCCTAAAAGGAATCTCACCCACTGTTGACCATTAACATAATAAACATTTCTCTTTATGTTATGGCCACTCGTCACCCGTTTAGCTTCACTATCACCGTTTTACTGATGAGGAAACTTGGGCATGGGAATGACGAGTGGCTTATGCAAGTTCTCCTAGTTAGTGAATGGCAGAGCCAGGATTGAATCTGAACATGGCAGATGCTGAAACTCATGTTCATGCTGCCCAGTCCTGGCTGCTCTCAGCGTCAGGCAGTGGAACCTTTACGTTTTGTTCTGAGTGTCTTGATTTGTGGGTTACGCCCTCAAGGGTCCCTGCAGAGCTTTTGAGCCCTCCTTGTCCAGTCTGGGCTGGCTCTTGTCCTTCCCTTCAGCGGAGGGCTGCCAGGCTACTGGTATGACTTGAGCCCTGTAAACAGGTGGCTTTCTGCATGCTCCTGCTTGTGTTCATTCATCACTGGAAGGCAGCAGAGACACCCTTGGGTGCTTTGTTCACATTTTGCCTGGCTCTTTTGAATTGAAACAAATTGCTTTGAACTATCTAGGTTCCCAGTGGTTGGAAGAAGACCTTTTGCGGAGCTCTGCCTTAAATGGTATTAGGCGGTATCCAGCAATCAACTTCTCTGTGATATTGAATACTCTTTTTTTCCTCTCAATTTTTAACCATTCTGAATTTCTAATTCCATTATTAATTAATTATTAATAAAAAGCAAGTAAATAACACTGTCATCAAGTTGAATCTGACCCTTTATTCATCATCAAGTTATTGAAGCTGTAACTCACGATGGGAGGAAACTGCCTATCTTTACTCCTGCACAGAGGTGGATGGATTTGAACCCCTAACCTTTTGTTTGGCAGTCCAACACATAGTGCTCCTTAAAATGCAAACAGTAGCCATTATCTCACTGAGCTCTCAAAGGATCAAATGAGAAAAAAATGTGTGGAGGGTTGCTGGCACAGAGTAGGGCTGTTCCACCCTCCTCAGGTTGGCCCCACCCTGCTCATGATGGCTACTTCCCTCGGGGTCTTCGTTTCAACCCACATCTGCCCACGTGCATTTCACCGCTTCTCTTTCAGAACCACATTAATCATCTCCCCTGAAAACACATGGGAAGGAGACTAATACCAACTCGCCCACGGGTATTGAGCTCATTATTTATTGAAGAAATCCTGGTGCATTTTAAAAGCACAGCCCCCATCAACCTGCCCTCCTGCTGCTCATTAGCATCGCCAGGAGCTGACTCTAGTTCCATCAGATTCTCGCTCCACCGAGACAGGAAACGTGTTTCAGAATGGGGGCCTCAGCAGCCCCGGCAAATGGGAGAACAACTCTTTCTCACACCCCTTTCCCTTTCAGAAGAACCTGGGCCTAGTATTCTGGGTATATTCTCAGTTCCACCTGCCAGCGGTTCCCTAGAATGAGTGGCTGTTTAAGTCTCAGGAACATGACCAGTGGACATTCTGTTCTCTTCAACCAAGATTTTTTTTTTAAGTGTCTGATCTAAGAGGGGCAGTCTCTGGGGACACAAATGGGTAAGCACTCATTAAGTGAAAGATTGACAATTGAACCCCAACCAGAGGCATCTCAGAAAAAAGCTTGGGGGTCTTCTTCCAAGTGTTCACACCCTTGAAAATCCTGTGGAACAAATGCAATTCTAAAATGCACATGTGAGAACTCATGAGAACTAACAGGTTGGCATCAACTGAACAGTTCGGCATGTGTTTATGCAGGGAAATGGGTAGATACAAGTGACCGTGTTCTTAGTGTGATGGACATCAGCAGAACGATGCAATCTGCTTAAGGCAGTGCTAGCACTGAGGGAGGATGTTATGGAGCCCAGAAGAGAGTCTCTTATAGCTCAGCATGTCAGGGAAAAGCTGCTCAGAAGACTGCTCAGAAAACCAGTTAGAAAAGGAGTTAGAAAACCAGGGAAGAACATACTCAGCATTTCTCAACAAAACAAGAGATGCTTTGAGTAGAGAATAGCAAGAACCAAGGCCTAAAGGCATGACACTGCGTCTCATAGACACAATAGTTGGCATTGGATTGGACTGATGGGAAAATCGTCAGGAATTTAGCCTGGCAAACTCATTTTACCTGGCTCTTTTGAACTGACAAGAGCTTGAAAGGGTTGAAAGAAGAGAGCACTGAGTAAGTGCAATGAATCTAAGCAAAAGGCTATCAAACTGTCATGTGCACATGAATCCCCCTGGAGACCATGTTGAAATGATTGCATGGTCTGAACTGGGGTCCCAGATTATTCTGTGGTTCTGACAAATTCCAGGGTGATGCCCAGCCTAGTGGTCCGTGACCGGAGTTTCAGCAGCAAGGGGATTGACATCTAACGAGAAGGGAAAGTTCTACATGTCTAAACCTAGAGGATTTCATTCTTCATCTCCCCCGGCTATACACAAATTGTGATCAGAAAATTGGGTTTAGCTGATCCCCGAGGTGGCTAGCGAATGCTCAGTGCCTGAACATGCGTGATTACTTTTTATTTATTTTTTATTCTATTCTCTTCTTTGTGACATTTGCCTTCAGCAGCCATGTTTCTTAATTCTCACTGGGACAGGCCAAAGGCCTCTGAGAAAAAAATCATTTTGTCTAGAAATTCAGGCTACTATGACTATCCCCATGGCTTCTGTGAGACTATGGATGCTGGGGTCTCATTCCTGAGGAAAGATACACCTCCTCTTTGAGTACCGTTCAGGAATGTCATCCATCATTTTCCAGCTTCTATATACCTTCTATGCACCCTCACTGCAGAAGCTACACCTCTACTCAGAGCCCTTCTCATTCTCTTGCTTAAGAGCTGTGAGTCATGATGAATGTGCTGCTATTGCTGTTGTTATGTGCCATCAAGTCACTTGTGACTCATAGCAACCCCATGTACAACAGCCCTAAACCCTGCTCTATCCTGTGCCAATCTTATTGTCTCTGACACACCTACACCTATTATCCCAGTTACTGAATCAATCCATCTCATTGAGGGTCTTCCTCTATTGTGCTGTCCCTCCATCCTCCCAAGTATGATGTACCTTTCTGAGGACTGGCCCCACCTTGCAACATGTCTAAAGTAGGTCAGACGAAGCTTCAGAATCCTTGCCTCCAAGGAGCAGCCTGGTCTTATCTTTTCTGGGACAAACTTGTTTGTTCACCTAGCAGTCCACGGTATAGTCAATACTCTTCTCCAGCACCACTGCTCAAATACATCAATTCTCCTTCTATCATCCCTAGTCATCATCCAACTTCCTGGCTCATAGCAAGTAATTGCAAAGACTATGCCTGGATCAGGCACACCTTAGTCTCCAGACTGACATTGTTGCTCTTCAGTACTTTGGAGACGTCTCTGACAGCAGAATGCAATTTGTCTTTTTATTTCCTAGCTGCTGATACCAAGAGTGTTGATTATGGAGCCAAACAAACTAAAGCTGTTAACAATATCAATCTCTTCACCATCTATCATGATGCTGCCAATCGGCCTAGTGGTGAGAATCTTTGCTCTCTTGATAATGAGCTTCAAGCCATATTGAAGGCTGCAGTCCTTGACCTTCTGCAGCAAGTGCTTCTGGTTCTCTTCCATTTCAGCAAGCAGGTTTAAGTCATATGCATAACACAGATTGTTGATGAGTGCACCTCCAATCCTGATGCCACATTTCTCCTCATAGAGCCCAGACCCCTGGACAATCTTTTCCACATATAGATTAAAAAGATAAGGAGATAGGACACATCCTTGGCATACACCTGTTCCAACTTTAAACCATGCAGTGTTTTCTTGCTTTATTCTGATGACTGCCTTCTGGTCCAGGTATAGGTTTTGCATAAGCACAATCAAGTGTTCTGGGATTCCCATTTTTCTCAGAGTTAGCCACAGTTTGTTGTGATCCATGCAGTCAAATGCCTTTGCATAGTCAATAAAACACAGATAGACATTGCTCTGGTATTCTCTGCTTTCAGCCAAGATCCATCTGACATTAGCTATAACATCCCTAGTACTATGATCCCTTCTAAACCCAGCCTGCACTTCAGAAAGTTCTCTGTTGATGTGTTGTTACAGTCGTTTTGGGATAATCTTTAGCACAATCTTGCTTGCGTGTGGTATCAATGATATTGTTTGATAATTTCTGCTTTATGTTGGGTCACCTTTATTTGGAATGGAAAGAGAAGCTAAAGTGGAAGGAGAAAATGATGAACGAAGAGAAGATTTTTAAAAGGCAATGTGCGAAGAAAAAGCAGAGTATTTTAACAAAATGCACAAAGACCTGAAATTAGAAAACCGCAGGGAAGAACACGCTCAGCATTTCTCAAGCTAAAAGAACTGATGAAGAAATTCAGTGCTTGAGTTGCAAGACTGAAGAATTCTATGGGGAAAATACTAATGATGCAAGAAGTATAAAAGAAAGGCATATTCAAAATCACTATACTGAAAAGAACTGGTTGACACTGAAGCATTTCAGGAAGTAACATTGGTGAACTGAAGAATGAAGCCCAAGCTACACTGAAGGCATTGGTGAAAAATGAGACTCTAAGAATGGATGAAATGCCTATGAAGGTGTTTCACAGAGCAGCCTTGGACATGCTTACTGGTCTATGACAAAAAGTTACAGCCAACTGGAAGAGATCTATATTTGTGTCCATTCAAGGGGGGGGGGGGAATCCAACAACAGAATGGGGAGATTATCAAATAACATCATTAATATAAAACATAAGTAAAATCTTCTTAAGGATGATTAAAAACAGATGGCATATGATATCCACAGAGAATTCAAGCTCGAGTCAGAAGAAACTTTTGAAGAAGAAATAGTACTTCTGGTGTCCGATCTTGATTGAAAACAGAGAATACCAGAAAGATGCTTGCTTGTGATTTATTGACTATGCAAAGAAATTCTGTGTAACATTGGAAAGAACGGGGATTCCAGAACATTTAAGTGTGCTCCTACAGAATATTTATATGGACCAAGAAGGAGTCATCCAAATCAAACAAGAAGAGACTACAAGGTTTAATGTTCGGAAAGATGTGTGTTAAGGTTTCCCTTGATCATACTTAATCCAATCTATGCTGAGCAAATAATTTAAGAAACTGGACTATATGGAGAAGAATGTGGCATCAGGATTGGAGGAAGTCTCAATAAAAACCTGCAATATGCAGATAACACACCTTGCTTCTTGAAAGTGAAGAGGACTTAAAGTAGTGATGTCTTCTTTAATAAAATTATGTATTCTTTGAAGAAAATAAAAGACCATAGCTTTCAATATATGTTACACTAAAATGTAATGAAAAATTCTCACAGCTGAACCAAACAGTTACTTCATGATAAAGTGAGAAAAGATTGAAGTTATCCAGGATTCCCGTTAGCTTGGATTCACAGTTAACACCCGTGGAAACAGCAAGCAAGAATGTTATGCATTGGGAAAACCTACTACCACGGATGTCTTTAAAGAGCAAGATGTCACTTAGAAGTCTAATGTGCCTCTGACTCAAGCCACGGTGTTTTCACTTGATTCATATGCATGTGAAAGTTGGATAAGGAATACTGAAGCATTGTTGCCTTTTAATTGCACTAATGAAGAATATTGAATATATATATCATGAGCTGTCCAAAGGAGAAACAAATCTTTCTTGGAAGAAATTAAATCAGTCTTCCTTAGAAAAAAAGGATGATAAGACTTCATCTTATACTTTGGGCATGTTATCAAGAGGGGCTAGTGCTTGGAGAAAGATACTCTTTTAAAAGTAAAGTATTAGCAAAGGTAATAAGGACCTTCAACAGATGAGTTGTCATGGTGATTTCAACAATAGCTTAAGCAATGATGGTGGGGATGTATAGGGTTTTTTCTTTTGTACATAGGATTGTTATGAGTCTGAACCAATGGTACTTACAGCAACACGCATTTTAAGTTGAATGTATTGAATTCAAGGAATTGGTTGTAAAGTTAGTAGAATAGTTAGGCAACCAAATAACAGAAGTTTGGGCAACCCAAAGGTTAGCAACATCAGGAACTTGCTCCCTTGCTTCAGACTGGAGAGCCAAAGGTATTGCAATAGACTTTCTAGAGTCCAGAATGCAGGCCAAGCAGGCAGAAGAGACTCTAGGTGGACCTGACCAAGATGAGCAAAACTGTGGAGGATATGCTGCTTCTGTGAGAGATTATGGCAGAGGGCTTGAGGGAGAAATATCCTGTCTAATCCCTTCCTCCCTGTCCTCTAGACGCACTTCAGTGCCTACCATTGGCCAAATTCAGATGGATACCATTTGGGAAATGCAGCCTGTACTATTTATTCCCTTACTACCTCTGTCCTTCATGTTATAGAAAGAGTCAAGGAAGAGCAGGATATAGATTTGGTTGCAAATAGACAAGTGCCAAATCCACTATTAATATTTGCAGACACACTCACAGACACATAGGCATCACTAGAAATGGGGCACTACTGGTCTAGTAGGTAAGGTGTGGTGCTACCAACCCACAGGTAGGTGGTTCAAATCAATCAGCTGCTCGGGAGAGAGAGAGACATTTTGGACGATCTCCTCCCATGCTTCTCACAGATTCTGAAAATCTACTGAAGGGTAAACTAAGTTGGTTCTGATGGGATAGACTTAATAAGTGAGTTGCATATATATATAT
>NW_006399794.1:2714066-2779231 GCF_000299155.1 Elephantulus edwardii
AGAAATCAAACAAGGAAATAAATTGGTTTAGAAAATCTAGGCCATAAATGTGTAAATATGAAAACATTAATGTGGGGATATATTTATATATAAAATACATAATCATTTAGCACTAATTTTTGTTCTATCAGACGTATTTTATACTTTCATATTTCTTTTCCTCTGAAGAGTTGAATTTATAATCTAATCCATCCATTTTATTCTGCTCTCTAGAATGTGTGATCCTTCTGCTATAGGCCTTACTGCTTGTTGAGGTCTCAGGGTGCCTTCAACTCACAGTCTCTCTCATCCTCACCCCTAGGCTGAGTCCCAAGTGTTGATCCCAAATTTCCTCTTCGTACTTTCCTCTATCTTTATGGGAGTATCCCTTCTTCAGGAAGAGTCCTTGGGAAAGAAACAAGTTACTTTTGAAAGTCTGAAAACGTCTTCATTGTATATCCATTTGATGGAAAGATTAGTTGATTTCAGAACTCTAGCCTGAAAACAAATTTTCCTTATACTTTTGAAGGTGTTGATTCAAAGGTTTCTTTCAGATCTGATTGCATATATTTGTTGTTATTATTCCTGGTTTATACACAACCTGTTTTTTTTTTTCTCTTTGAAAGCTTTTAAGTTTTGCTTTATCTTTGCAAATCAAAACAAACAACTCCAAATATAGATTTGTTTTGCTGACAGCAGAAAGTTACTAAAAAAAATGAAGACCCAGTGGGATTGAAGCTTCTGATCTTAGGTAGAAGGCAATGTCCCAAAGGGATCATTTTCTAATCTCATGGCTTTCTGGCAAAATTAACTCTCTGTCCTGGACCATTAAATAATGTCTCTTGTTAGTACTCTCCCTCGGTGTATCTGGTTCTTTGATTAAGCAAGGCTCTGAGATGACATTAGAGAAGCATCTTTCAAAAAAAATTCTACTAGTTATTTGGAAGCAGGTGTGGCATCCACTTCCTAAATAACATGCCTCCAGAAACACTATGAATTTGTTAAATGTCGATAGTTGTAGAGGGGCTTCAGGCCTTTTGTTCATAGGGTCATTATGAGCCATGCTTGACTTGAAGGCAGTCAACAACAACTAGTTTATTTACAAAATTTGTATACATTGTTTTCAAGAATAAATTCTTTCCATTTCCCTCAAATCCCCCCCCCAGTCAAATTTTATAAACCTGATGATTAATCCCCTCTTCCCCTGTACATCCTCATCCCTCTGCTTCTAACCTCTGCCACCCCTCTTGGATCCTTATACTTATTCTACATTAATAGTATTATGCAATATTTACCCTTGTGGGACTGAGTTCCCACAATGCTAAACAGCATAATGCTCTCTAGTCCCTCCCAAGTTAGGAAATAATTTAGAAAATCATTGCTCCTGTGTGCTGCATAGTACTCCATTGTGAGAATATACTATAAGTTCTCAATCCATTCATTTGTTGTTGAACATTTGGGCTGTTTCCATATTCTTGAGATGGTGAATAATGCTGCTATGGACATTGGTGTACAAATTTAAGTTTGTGTCTCAGTTCTCATTTTCTCAGGGCATATTCCAGGTAGTGGAATAGCTGGGTCATATGGAATTTCTATGTTCATTTTTTTTGAGGAAGCACCAAACTGTCTTCCAGAATGGTTGTACCATTTTACAATCCCACCAACAATGTATAAGAATAAGAATTCCTTTCTTGCCACATCCTCTCCAAAATTATCAGAGACTTGGAAGTAAAGCCCCAAACCATAACATTCATAAGAGACAAACTGGGATCAAGCTTAGAAGTGCTAGTCCAAGGTATAAAGAAACTTCCAAATAGAACCAGAAATGCACAATCTGAAGAGGATAAAATTGATGCATGGGACATTCTAAGGATTAAATCCATGTGTGCATCAAAAACTTTTTTCCAACAGGGTGAAAAGAAAACCTACAGACTCTGAACATTTGGTAATACCATCTCAGACAAGAGTCTTACAACAAAAGTGTACAGAATACTTCTGGTCTTCCACAAGAAAAAGACTGATAACCAAATTACAAAATGGGTAAAAGACATGGAAAGAATTTTCACAAAGGAAGATATTCGAATGGCAGACAAATGAAGAAATGCTCCAAATCACTGGCAATAAGAAAGATGCAAATCAAAGCCACAATGAGGTACCATCTCACCCCACTAACAGTAGCAAGTATCTTTATTTTTTATATCATTGTATTTTAAATGTACTTATTGATATAAAATCTTGCTTAAAATTCAGATAGGACCATGCTTTTCCCCATTGATGAGTGAAAAGCTATGTGATTAATTTTAACTACAAATACAATCTCAATACAGACATTAAAGGAGTCCAGTGTTATATAATCAGCAGAACTTCCAACCTAATTTGAGGTTGAATGTCTACAGAGAATGTATTCCACGTGTGCTCTGGCTGCTCCCTTTCTCAGTTACTCCCTGTTTGTTAACTCTCTTCTCTCATCATTCCAGAAAGGAGGAGGAAGAAGAGGTGGAGAGAACAGGAGGCTTCTCACTTGACTAATGTTGTTGTTATGTGCGTTGGAACTGACTCATAGCTGACCCTCCAGCAGGTGTTCAGAGACCTGAAATCACGTGGGAGGAAATAGCCCATTTTTCTTCTGAGGAGCAGCTGTTGGATTTAAACCACCTGCCTTTGCGTTGGCAATGTAATTCCTTAACCATTAGGCCACCAGTGCTCCCTAGAAGCTGCTTATATTCTCATATTCAGGCTGATAGTCCTATTATTTGTGCACCTTTTTCATGCTGTTGAAGAAGGCAAAATTCAGGTTCCTGTGCCTTAAAATTCAGAGAGTACAAATGCATCATCAATTCTGTAGGACGTTCCATTGGAATTTCTCTATTCTTTTTCCTATTGGAGGAGACTTCAACTCAGAAAAAACTCAACTTTTTACAGGTCTTCTTAATATTCACCAGCTTAGTTCATTTCCCCTTTAATTTAGGTGAATCACTAATCGATTTGCTATCACCACTCTCTTATTTATTGTCCCTGCGTGGTGCAAATGGTTAACATGCTTGACTGCTGACTGAAAAGTTAGAGGTTTAAGTCGATAGGGAGCTGCCTCTGACGAAAGCTCTAGTTCTGAAAAATCAGTCATTGGAAACTACTTTCCTCTGACATCTGTGGAGTCACTATGAGCCACACAGTAAATGCTACAGCAACTGATTTTTTACTCTGTTGGTTGTATAGTGCTGCTATAATAAAAACAAAAACCCAACCAAACCAAAACAAACAAATAAAAGAGCCACACAGAATGGAAATTTGGTTTTCCACAGTTCTGAAGGCTAAAGGTCCATGTCAGGATCTCAGCTGTGTTGATTCCTTCTGTGGGTCTCTCTGGTTCTAGTGGCCTTCACAGCCTTGACCCTCTTCAGCTGCTTAAATAGATACATCTGTGTCACATGACTTCTCCTCCTGTGTGTGTACCTCTGTGTCCAGTCTGCTCTTCTTATAAGATACCACTAAGGTTTGTTGTTGTTATGTGCTGTCAAGTTGCTTATGACTCGTAGCGACCCTATGTTCAACAGCTCTGAACCCTGCTCTATCTTGAGCCAATTTCATTATCTCTGACACACCTGCCCTCATTACCCCAGTCACTGAGCCAATCTATCTCATCCAGAGTCTTTTTCTCTTGTGCTGTCCCTCCACCCTTCCAAGCATGATGTCCCTCTCCAAAGATTGGTCCCTCCTTGCAACATGCCCAAATCATGTTAGAGGGAGCTTCAAAATCCTTGCCTTCAAAGGAGCAGCTTGGTTTTACCCTCTCTAGGGTGGATCAATTTGTTCTCTTAGCTGTCTGTGGTATATTCAATACTCTTTTCCAGCACCACAACTCAAAGGCATCAATTCTTCTTCTATCACCCTTAGTCATTTTCCAGCTCTCTGATGCATAGCAAGTAATTATAAAGACCATGGCCTGGATAAGTTGCACCTTAGTCTCTAGACTGACATCCTTGCTCTTCTGTACTCAGGAGAGCTTCCTGAAAGCAGGTTTCCCCAGCGCAATTAGGGTACACTTTATTATGACCTTATTGACATAACAAAAGAAAACCCCCTATTTCTAAACAAGGTCATATTTACAACAACAGGTGTCAGGACTTCCACATTTCTTTTTTTTTTTTTTTGGCAGGGGGCACAATCTATAGGATCTACTTTGACATTTCAAACATTGATGTGCCTGAATTAATTAGGTGTCTGGTATCTATCTTGGTGGTTGAGAGAGAATTCCCAACTTAGTATTCTTGTTACATGAGTACTGTCAAGACTGCCTGTCCCTTAGCTTCTGTCACACCATGCCAAAGTTTCTATAAAATATCCATCTCACATGTCTAAATGCCTCTGGGCTACGGCTCCTGAAAAGAGACAGTTGGAGCTGGGCATTTGAATCCTTCAGGAAAAGAGTTTCCTGAGAAAAGGACATTCCAATTAGTGAGCTGATGGCTTGGCCTTGTCACTGGAGCCGTCGAGAGCAGAGCATGAGCACCGCGCCTGCTTTACGAGCCCATAAAGGAGGATGCCACCGCACCTCCACACTCATAGAAAATGTATTTTATTTGCTTATTTAGTGTCTTTAATTTTATAGGCTATGAGAGAAATTTCTCCCTTCTGAATGTGTCCAATTAGCTTTTTTTTTTCCACCCAAGAGGAACGATAGTCCCTGACTGTGTATTTCTTAATAACCACAAGAGAACACACAGAGAGAGCAGAAATGTATTTCCTGGTTTTTGTTTGATATATGTCCTTCACTCACTCATTACTACCTAGTCAAAACCAACTCATAGCTGACCCTTCAGTGGGTTTCTGTTGCTGTAAATCACACCGGATGAGATTGCCTGTCTTTCTCTCTCAGAGCAGCTGGTCGATTAATTTCATTAGAGAGATGTGACCTTTGGGTTAGCAGCACAGCACCTTGTAGACCATGCCACCAGTGTGTGTGTGTGTGTGTGTGTGTGTGTGTGTGTGTGTGTTTGTCAGTAGTAGTAGTAGTAGCAGCAGCAGCAGCAGCAAGAGAGAGCCCTGGTGGCCTAGTGTTGAGAAATTGCACTGCCAACCCAAATGCAGTTGATTTAAATCTAACTTCTGTGTGATATACAGCCTCTGAAAATCCCAGTGGAGGGTCAGCTATTAGTTGGTTCCAACTTGACGACAATAAACAAAATATGGTAACAGCAGTTGAGAAATCAAAAGACGTGTTGCATTGGGAAAATCTGCTGTCAAGGATGTCTCCTCAGTGCTTGAGCAACAAAGTCAGTTTAAAGACTAAAGATACCGAATCTAATTCTGAAAACTGGAAAATGAATGACAGAAGAATCAGTGCCTTTGAATTTTTGTGTTGGAGGTGAGTATTGAATATTCTATGGACTGCCCAAAGAACAAACAAGTCTGTCTTAGAGAAAGTGCAACCAAGGTGCCCCTTAGAGGCACAGATGGTGAAATACATCTCACACGCTTTGGGCATATTGTCATGAAGGGGCCAGTCCTTGGAAAAAATACAACATACTCGGAAAGGCAAAGGGTCAGAGAAATCGAGGAAGATCCTGAACAAGATGGACTGACACAGTGATTGTACCAATGTGCTAGAGCATCTCAGAGATAATGACGGTGGAGCAGCATAGGGCCAGGTTCAAGGCTGTTTACAATAGGTTCAGTGTAAAGATGTGTGAGAGAGTGTGAATGAAGGCTAGTGTGAGACACTCTATATATGTGTATATAGAGATAGATAACTAGATATGTGTGTCTGTATCTATCTCCCCCCCCAAGCCCTGATCAGAACAGTTCTAAAACCTGTAAATCTTCTATTGCTAGGACTCATGCCTGGAATCTCTGTGAAACACCATTACGACAACAAGGATCATTTCTCTGTGCTGTGATACTGTTAGCACTGTTGTTGATGTTAAGATGACCCTCAATCCCATTGCTACTTGTGAGAACCATGGCGCTGAGTTATCCACAGGTTGAGGGAGGGATCTTTTAATTGATTTCTAATTTCCATGGATACGGTAGGAAGATAGGAAGAAGAAAAAGGAAACTTCTACTAATATGAAGAGACCAGAGCCTCTGAGGTTCTAGATGAGAAGATTACACAGAGATGGGCACTCTGGTATTCACCATGTCAATACTTCAATTATCCTGACTCATTTTAGTGAACTGAGAAGGGAAATCTTGAGTGCAGAGAGTCCAGTGGGTCGTGAAAACCATTGCTCCCCAGCTCTTGGATTTGGTGCATGTTATTCCCTCCTAAATGGACAGCATAGTTAGATTCTACCTAGCATGGAATTCTATGGAGTTGAGAAGTTCATTGACATTAGTATGTACCAAATCTTTGACAATCTAGAATGCCACCGGGGACTTGCTTCAACTGTAGGCTCTCTGTAGAACCACTGGAGCTGAAAGACTTGAGCAGAGACACGTTTAGTTTTACACTGCAAGCTACCCAAAACAGAACATCTTCTAGAAATAGAATACATAAATGTTGAGCAGATACCACACTGTCAGTATCACTCCTCTCAGAGCTGGTGGGCTAGATGTGTTGTTAAATACTATACTGTATATAAGCACTAGGCTGTAGGCAGTCTCTGGTCAAATTTTGAAGACTTTGTTTAAGGTATGCTTTTGGATTTTAACATTCATTATGACTAAAAGGAACAAGACCCAATTTGGGCTCTCAGGAGCCTTCCTCTAAACTCATAGGATGTCAGGAGCCATGCTCTCAGCTTCCCACCCTGCTGTTTTAATGAGATTAATGATTGTTTTTCCACTGAGAACCTACCTGTGATCTTCATAAAAAATGGAATAAATGACTCACATGGAGATTTGGAAGGATATCACTGTGGAAAGTGGATGTTAACAGGCTCTAGAAATATGATAATTATCATCTATTTGAGATGCAGTGACTGTAATATGATAATGAGATACATTATGCAGGTAGAAAGCACCAAGAAAGAATGACATAAAATAGAATTATAAGGAAAAGGAAAGAGAGATCTTGTTTGCTTACTCTCTTTTTTGTGATAAAATTGAAATGGGAGAAAGTTGAAGTCCATGTCTTAAAATGTACATGGTGCCCATTGTTATTAGGTGAGGTAGGGTGAACGATGACCCTGCCAACAACTGATTTGCACGCTATCCTATCCTTTACCATCCTTATCATCTCTGGTATCCTTGAGCCCATTGTTACAGTCACTGTGTCAATCAGTGTTGTTAAAGGTCTTCCTCTCCTTTACTGACATCCCGCCTTTCCAAGCATGGTATCCTTTGCCAAGTACTGGCCCCTCCTAATAACATGCCCCAGACATGCTGACTGTCTAGACCCTCTTTGTTTATGTGCTGTGTAAGTGAAGAATTTCCCTTGGAGAGTGTGGTGCTGTGTGGGATAGGGAATCATCAGGCACAGAGACATTTTGCTCTTGTCATGTGCTCCTTCCTCTCTTCTAACCCTCTTCCCTCTAGCAAAAGGCAGGTGAGATCACTTCAGACAACTCTGGAGTGCTTTCTTTCCCCTCCTCTAACACATAGTCCAGGTAATCTCTACATTATCTATGGTGAATGTGAGCCTCAACAGTCCTGTTTCTGCTCCAGCAGCTCTTCCCATGGTTAAGAACTCTGTAGTTCTAAAACAGCGCTGATGTGTTCCTGAATAAATCTTTGAACTTCGCATCTCCGTCTTCGGTGTTTGTTGAATGGGTGAGTGTACCTTTGCTTAACTTAAACTCTGGTATTCCCAGCCATTTCTTTCCATCTCTGATATTACCAGCCTCTTCCAAGTTATTTCTTGCCTGGACTACTTAATAGCTCCTAACTGGCCCCCTCTTATTCATTTCTTGACTAGAATGAATGGTTAAATGTGTTAATCAGTTCATGTTGCTCCTTTGGCCAAAACACTTTATAGAGTTTTCCCATCGCTGTTAGAACAAGATCCAGCCTTGTTACTGTGGCTTGCAGTGTCCTCTGTGACCTCTCTCCTAGCCCCATCTCTACCATTCTCTCCTTCTCTCTCTAAGCCAGTCACCTGTGAGTCATTTTAGGGTGGAACCCAAGTTCTTTCTGGTCTTAAGGCCCTATTATTTGCTATCTCTTCTGCCCCATGACTTCTCAGTCTCATCTTCTACATACCAGCTCACTGTTTCTTCTTGACCATGACCTTTGCACACCACTTTATCAATAGCATTGCTTCCTCTCCCATTTCTCTTCATTAGCCACCAAAGTTTATTACCTTTGTGGCAATTGTCATAACCTGTAGTTACCTTATTTTACTCATTATCTGCACAAAATGTAGACTCCACGAAGCAGAGACTTAACTGAGGTGTTCACAGCTATATTGACTTAATGCCTAACAAGGTGATGAACAGGTATTAGATGATCAGTTAGAATTTATAAAATGAACAAATACAATGACTTAGGAATGAATTTGCCCCTCCCTAGCTGTGATACTTAGTGGTAAGGAGTTGCACTGCCAACCCAAAGGTATGGGGTCTGAATCCACCAGCTGCATCTCAAAAGAAAGATGGACAACCTTCACCTATGTTATAGCCTCTGAAAACTTACTGGAGGGTTCATCTATGAGTCAGTTCTAACTTGATGGCACATTATGAACAAGAACACCTTAAAGACACACATGCATACCCCACTTTGGCTTTGAGAAAGGATAACCGCGGTGGTGCTGAGCCTTCAGACTTCTTCCAGAGAGATATTCAGGATGCGGAATGAGAGGCTCATATACTTCACTCTACAGCATCTGCACAACCTGTGCCTTCAGGCCTGAAATGAGTCTTCTGGAGTCCTTAGGCTTTCTAAATGCTAAGTATACAGCATTAATCGGATCTTACATCTCTGGTGAATAACTCAGGCAACTTTGTGTTCAAATGCAGATTCTCCATTGAAAGGCAAATCTTTCATTTCCAGTATTTGAATAAGACCAGGTTTGTATTTATAAAATAAGTTATATACAAGAGCATATTCTTGGCCCAGAGTGCTTTTATTTGATTGCTCAATAAATACATTTGCACTCATCTGAAGCTCTTGCCTTGGCATATTTTGCACAGAGATAGTCAAATAAGGGATAGTAGCCCTATTGAGTTCTATTTAATTTTATTCAATAGCATTCGGTGTCGTTTGAGGAATTTTCTGAATCTGTGTGTGGCTGAGAGCACCTTGCTGGGGGGGGGGGGAAGGGATGGCAGATTTAGGGCTTCTAATTGGGGTAATTGGATGGAATAGGAGAGGGTAAGGTGAGTAACATGACTGCCGCTACTAAAGTTTCTGGATATTCAACCCGTCTAGGAAACTTCTCAAAGTGTTGGTCTTACTGAAATGGGGATGGTAATGCATAACAGTATATGATAATCCTAACGATGAAGTGATAGGGCATGTATGCAAATGTTTAACACAGTGTCTGGCACATAATGAGTATTTAATAAACATGTTGTTGTTGTTGTTGTTGTTGTTAGGGGCCATCGAGTCGAGTAGGACTCATAGAGACCCTATGAACAAAGATCTGAACCTAGTCCTGGCCTGTGCCATCCTCACACTTCCTGACACACAAGAGCCTATTGCAGCAGTCACCTTGTCAGTCCACCTGGTTGAGGGTCTTCCTTTCCTTTGCCGACCCTCCATCCTTCCCAACATCATGTTCCTCTCCAAGAAATAGCACCTCAAGCAGTATGTCCAAAGTATGTGAGGTGAAGCTTCATCATTCTTGCCTCCGAAGAGCACTCGAGCTGCACCTTCTGTAAGACATATCTATTCATTTTCTGGCCATCCATAGGATGTTTTTCTCTAACACCACAGCTCGAAGGCAACAATTCTTTTTCTGTCATCCTTACTCATTATCCAGGTCTCAGATGCATAACTAGTAATTGGAAAGACCATGGCCTGAATCAGATGCACCTTAGTCCTCAAACTGACATCCCTACTCCTCAATAATTTGGAAAGGTCCCTAACTGCAGATTTTCCCAGTACAACACATCCCCTTATTTCTTCACTGTTCATACAAAGGGTGTTAATTGTGGATCCAAGCAAGATTAAACTGTTGACAGTTTCAATCTCCTCTCCATCCACCATGACAGTGCCTATTGGTCCAGTTGTAAGAACCTTTGTTTTCTTGATATTGAGATGCTATCCATGCTGAAGGCTGCATTCCTTGATCTTCTGCAACAAGTGCTTCAAATCCTCTTCACTTTCAGCAAGTAAGGTTGTGTCACCTGCATAACACAAATTACTGAGGAGTCTGCCTCCAATCTTGATGCCACAATCCTTTCCATAGAGTCCAGCTTCTCAGATAATTTACTGTGCATGTAGATTGAACAGGTATGGAGAT
This sequence comes from Elephantulus edwardii, assembly GCF_000299155.1. NCBI lineage: Eukaryota > Metazoa > Chordata > Mammalia > Macroscelidea > Macroscelididae > Elephantulus > Elephantulus edwardii. Next base: position 2,724,388 of record NW_006399794.1, read on the forward strand.
GAATACATCTCAGATGCACTCCCTTCCCAATTCCAAACTATGTAGTGCTCCCCTGCTCCATTTACACAACAGCCTCTTGCTCCAGGTATAGTTTCCTCTTGAGCACAATCAAGTGCTCTGGGATTCCCTTTCTTCTCAATGTGAGCCATAACAATGTCATGATCCACACAGTCCAACGCCTTTGCATAGTCAATAAAGCACAAATGGACATTTTTTTGATATTTCTTACTTTCACCCAGCATCTATTTGACATTATAAATTACATCCTTGGTGCCATGGCCTATTTTAAATCCCACTTGAACTTCTGGCAATTTCCTATCTATGTACTGTTCCAGGTGTTTTTGAATGATCTTCAGCAGTATTTTTCTTGTATGTGATATCAGTGATATTGTTCTATAATTTCCATATTCATTTGGATCACCTTTCTTGGAAATAGGAACAAATATGAACCTCTTCCAATCTGTTGCCCACACAGCCATTCTCCAGATTTCCTGGCATAGACTGGTGAGTGCATCCAAGGCTGCATCTGTTAATTGAAACATGTAAATTGGTATCCCATTGATTCCTGGGCCTTATTTTTTGTCAATGCCTTCAATGCAGCTTCTGTTTCCTCCTTCATTACCATTGGCTCCTGTTCATATGGTACTTCCTGAAATTTTTCAGTGTCAACCAATTCTTTCTGGTACAGTGACTCTGTGTATTCTTTCCGTCTTCTTTTGATGCTTTCTGAATCATTCAATATATTGCCCATAGCATCTTTCAGCATTGCGACACGAGGCTTAAATTTGTTTTTCAGTTCTTTCAGCTTGAGAAATGCAGAGCAAATTTTTCCCTTTTTATTCTCTAATTCCAGCTCTCTGCACATACCATTATAATACTTTGCTTTGTCCTCCCGAGCTGCCCTTTGAAACCGTTGGCTTAGCTCTTTTACTTTGACATGTTTTCCTTTAAATCTGGCTTCTCAATGTTCCAGTGAAATCTTTAGAGTATATTCGACATCTATTTCCGTTTTTTTCCCCCTCTGTTTTTTAGTGACCTTTTGCTTTCTTCATGGAATACCAGACTCATTTGGTCTTCTATCACTGGTGTTCAATGCCTCAAACCTATTCTTAAGATGATCATAAAATTCCAATGGGATTGATTCAAGATCATATCTTGGTTCTTTTGGACTTAGTTTCATTTTCTTCAGCCTCAATTTAAACTTGATGATCTGACCCAGAGTCTGCCCCAGCCTAGTTTGACTGCTGATATTGAGCTTCTCCAACAATTTCTTCCATAAATGTAGTCTAATAAACAGAGCATACTTGATTCACTTGAACGTCTAAATCATTAATTTTATCACTCTAGCTACACTGAGAGTGTATGTCTGCCCCACCTTGTGCGTTCAGTAGAAGGTCAATAAGCACTCAAAGGGTGTTGATTACTGTTTTCTTGATGTAGAAGTGATAATAATCATCAATGGTACAATCCAGAAATAACTAAGATTTAGTGTATTTTTCTCTCTCTCTTTCAGAATATACCCATCCTAAATTAACTTAAGTTTGATTTATTGAGTGCAGAGAAGGCAGCTCCAAGAAATACATCAGGCTAGAAAGAGAGTGAGGGAAACCCCCATCCCTGTTTCACCCCTACTCTTTATATGACCTTTCTTGCCCCTCAAGCCTTGGACTTGCCCTAAGCTAGGCAGCCTGACAACAGGCGTTGGCATGGGGCACTTGAAATCTCTCTCCTGCCTCAGCCAGGCAGTGCAGAACAATGACAAACATGGCCAGTGTCCAGATTGTAGATCCCCTGTCCTCCCATTGGAATTGGTTGCCATCAGCTGTTCCTCGTGTGAGATAGATGACCCATTCTTTCCTGGCTGCACATCCCGAAGAAACCTACTTATCTTGCAAACAACCCCTAAATAAAGCACAAATTGCTTCCTGCAAGTGGATTTTCTGCTGAGACTGCTATAGCTCTCCCTGTTGCCCAGCCATGTCCCCTTCACTTTCAGGCCAACTCCTTACAGGGTCTTCATGGCAGGAAGAATTCTCTGGAGGAAGTGAAAGGACTTAAAAGTCACCAATCATCCAGGATGTGGGGTTTTCAGTCTTTGAGATGATCTCCTGTCCCTGCAAATATCTCAACTAGTCAAGTAGTAGACAATCATGTGAAGTTCAAAGTATCTAAGATTCACTAGTAAATAGTTATTCTCTCACTATATCCAAGCCTATATATTCTGGGAAAATTGGTTCTACAAAGTGGAAACTTATCCATCTGTCTTAGTTATCTGTTGTTGTTATGTACCATCAAGTTGAAACAGACTTATTGCTGACCCTCCAGCAAGAATTTAGAATGAGTAGGAGAATGCAGGAGGAGATTGCCCATCTTTCTCCTGACTTAGTTTTCTAGAACTGCTATAACAGAAACATCCTAAGTAGATGATGTTAACAGACAAATTGATTTTCTCACAGTTTAAGAGGCTAGAAGTTGGAATTTAAGTGCCTTCTCTAGGATAAGAATTTCTTTCTCTGTTAGTTCTGGGAGAAGTTTCTTATCTGCTCTCAACATTCATGGGCTAGGCATCTGATAGAGGTACTTTGGGATTATTCTTCCCTTGGGTATAGAAAGTTCACAACATAGGGAACCTGGGTCTAAAAGAAGTGCTCTGTTCCCAGCTCTGCTTTCTTGGTAGTACTTAGTCTCCCTGATCTCTGTTCATTTGCTTATGCTCTTTTATACCTCAAGAGAGAGAAAGTCAATCTTGTAGACTGTACCATGTCTCATTAACTTACCTTACTAATCCTGCCCTCTAACATCTTCATGGCTAGGATATAATACATAAGATAACTACATCATATCACAAATTAGAAGATAATTACATAACACTGCAGATTATGGCCTAGCTAAATGGATACATAGGGTATTCACAGGCCTGCTATTTTGGAAGTGGATGGCCAATCCTTCTTCCTAGTGTATCTTAATCTGAATGTTCAGATTTAGAGATATCCAACAGATAAGAATTTTACAGAAAAAGTGACAATATATCCCTTATTGTGGAATTAACCATTAGTTTCGGTGTTGTTGCTGCCCTTGGCACAAGTGTACTGACCCACTTATTTCTTTGCTCCACCATCCATCAAGATACCCCTCCTCTTCTACCCAACCCCCTCAACATCTATCTCCCATTGTCCGGCCCTTGATCTGATAGCTTATATCCAAAGCTTTCTTGTCTTTTGTGATTCCAGACTCATCAGCTGCTAACAGTTTCTTATGCTGTGATTGGGATGAGTGTGTCGGAGACAGTGCAATTGGCACAGGACAGAACAGAATTTAGGGTTGTTGTACAGAGGGTGGCTAGAGTCGCAAGTGACTGGACAGCACATAACAACAACAACAACAAATGGGTACATACTTTCAATCTGTAACACCAATACATTCATTAGGAAACCCAGGAATCTTTGGAAAGTTTATTAAGGATGTGGACCAAGCTGGTTTTGAATGTGATGGGGAGAGTAGACTGGAGCTTACCCTAGTAATTATAATGTCTAGTCACGATGGAATCACTCATGCCCATGACATGCTCTTTTTTTTTTTCTTTAAGGTTTAATATTATTTCTTTTCATTAAGTGTTGTTATGCATCCATCGGTTGGAGTCTTTGGTGTTTGTGCAAAGTAAAACAGCACTGAGTATAAAGATTTGGCTGCTGTCAGCCAGCATGGTCTGGGGTGGAGTGAGGAGAGGAACTCTTTACTTGCAAGCTATGTAGGGACTGATAGACGTGGGTGGGTTGGGTGTGCACCGAATGGGGGGCTCCCATGTTATGGGTTCAACTCCCCCAGGACTGAGCGGGCAGAAGTTGAGGTAGGGGAGCCTGAATGTTAACAGGAGTCAAGGCCTTTCTGTAAACAACATACCCATCCCCCCAACCCTGGAAGATGTGGACCTCAGCTTTCCAGTGTAAAGGATTTGTATCAAAGCTTAGTGGGAGAGAAGTTGAGGGAGATCCTTAGGTTTCTCCTGAGGAAAAGACTCTTCTCTCATAGTCATCTGAGCCCTCTAGCCCTTCAGAAAAAGCTTTGTAAAGAAATGAGACATAACTTGGGAATTTTATATCATTCCCCACTAACCAACCCAGACACTGGTGTGTGGACCAGCTCAGGTTACATGGCATGGTGGATCCAAAGTTGACCAAGGCATGGTCTTTGCAGCTGATACCTTTAATAAATGCACCAGCAGTTCTCCCTGAGATATTTCTAGGATGGATTTAGTTGTCTTGAAACAAGAAAAAAGTCTAGGAACTCAAAGGCATGGATCATTCAGGATGATAGAAGGAACACAAGAACAGCAAGTAGGTCAAGGAGTTTAAATCCTGTAATTCTCTTGCTATTGAAATGAACTCAAGGGCCTATGCCCAAGGTCCCCAGACTCAAGAGAGTCAGCAAGGTAAAATCCTCAAATGATGTTGGATAACCAAATAAGCAAGATAAACACAGGCTTATTTGTGCTTACTAACTTGTAGTAAACATTTTTCCAGCTTTTCACCACATCAAAGATTCTCTTTTTAGGTATGGCAGGCATGTGCTTCTTTCCTAGACCCACAGAACCTTACTATAGAAAGAAAACTTCTTTCCAAATGCATAGTAGCTCACAGAGATGCAGAACCCAGTAGACAAGCTGAGCTTGAGCTTAGTCGCATTTACTCATCTGCAGTGAACTGCTTTATCTTTGAAGTAGTGAAATCCAAGTGAAACTGTCCACTACAAATTAGCAAGTAAATACAGGTAAGCCTGTGCTTACTTGGTTTATTGGATAATCTGCCCCTGTGGCGCATTCCTTCGAAATGGGGGATTATAAAATGCTAAATCAGTGAACCAATAGAATCATATAATATTTAAAAGAAATTAAAAAAAAGAAATTTTATTACTTTCAAATACTCAAAGAGATATTACTAAGTAAAATGATGTAAGTTAATGAAAAAAAAAATTATGACTTACAATTAGGCCTGGGCTGCATAATAATGCATTACAGATGTTTGAGAGTCCTGAATTAGACCAAATGTTCCCAACATTTTAGTCAGAAAGGACATGAATGACAATGCATTTGTGCATGTATTTGTTAATGTCACTTTTTTTTCAGCAGTCCTTTTTTTTATTTTATTAAATTTTATTAGTTTTAATGAACATTTACAGGGATTTTGGGTTTTCATTCCTTCATTGCTGCACCATTCTCTCTACCCTCCTCCCCAGTCTGTTCTTCTTCCCCGCCATCCGAATGTCTGTTTTAATTGTCCAATTGCCACAGTGCTTGTCAAAGTCAGTTCTGATTAATCTCCTTTGTCGGTGTGTCCTTTGCCATTCCCTATCACTCCTCCCTGAGAGAGACTTCACCCTTTCATAAGGAAAAGGGGATGGCATATTCTCTTAGCTACTTCCTGCTGAAAAGGGACGCTGTGGGTTTCAAGGTGAAGATCTTCTCTCACTACTCTAAAGGGCCCCTTTGGCAGTAGGAAACACATAGACTATTATGGAGATTGATTTTGGAATTTAGATGCACTGTTATTAATTGTGCTTAGCCGTACATGTTCATATCCCTGAAGATGTATCATGGGGGGGTTGCAACCTAGAAGACACAAATTTAACTAACAAGTTATAAGTACATGAGTCAAAAATTATGGAAAAGTAAAAGAAAAGATTCTTTCATTGTTTTACAAACCCTCCCCCAGGTCCCCTCCACCGTGTAGCCCTCGCTCTAGTCTCCTGTGATGACAGAAATACCTAGTCACATATCTCTTTTACACAGTTTTCTCCCTCCTCTGTTTCAGTGCAGTATACATTATTGAACCCATCTTACTCAGTCTCTCCCCAACCCCAAGGACAGTCCCATTCTACAACAGTAGCATCATGTAATATTTGTCCTTTTGTGACTGGGATATTTCACTCAGCATAATGTTCTCCAGAGTCAACCATTTTGAATAATATTGCATGAGTTCCTTGTTTTTTAATGCAGCATAGTGTTAATGTCACTTTTGTGAATCCTTTTGACTAGTAAACTATTTTAAAATAAATTCATTACTAAATTACTTGGGTTTCATGTTGGGGTTGTTATTTGTCATCAGGTTGGCCCCCGACTCTTGCTTGTTGTTTTTCTTCTTTCACTGGAATGTGAGCTACATGAGGCCTGATGTTTGATCTGTACCCCACTGAATCTCCAATGCTTTGAACAGAAATTAAAACATAGTTGTTGTTAAGTGCCAGTCAGTCAAGTATGACCCCTAGCGACCCTGTGAACAACAAATAGAAAACTTGTCCTATCTGTGCCATCCTCATAATCTCTGACATACTCAAGCCCATTGCTGCATTCATTGTGTCAATCCATTTAGCTGAGAGACTTCCTCTCTTTTGCTTATGCTCCATCTTTCCAAGGATGGTGTCTGTCTTCAAGGAATAGCCTTTCCTAACAATATATCCAAAGTATGTGAGATGAATCTTTATAATCTTTGCCTCCAAAAAGCACTCTGGCTACCCATTCTCTAAGATATATCTGTTTGTTATTTTAGCAATCCATGGGCTGTTCAGTACTGTTCTCCAACAACAGACCTTAAAGGCATCGATTTGATGCACAGCAAGTGACTGAGAAGATTATGGCCCAAATCAGGCACATTTTAATCGTCAAACTGACATCATTGCTCCTCAGTAATTTTGAGAGGTCCCTGACTGCAGACTTCCCTAGTATATCTCCTGATCCCTTGACTGCTGGTTCTAAGTGTATTGAAAGTGGATCCACGTAAGATGCAAGTTGTTGACAGTTTCAGTCTTTTCCCCATCTATCATGATGTTGAAGGTAAAAGAATTAAGCTAGTGAAGCTAAGACCAGGTCAAATCAACTATAAAATCTGGTTCTGTGTAGTTGATTTGATACTTGGCTCAGTGTATTGTGATTGTGTGTCATTAAGCCAATTCTAATTCATAAGAAAACTAGACTTCTCCATAGGGTTTCCTATGTTACAACCTTTCCAGCAAGTGACTGTCAGGTTTTTCTCCAGTGATTGGTTGGTTTAAACTACCAACCTTTTGGTTACTATCTAAGTTTTTTAACCATTGTGCCAACAGGGCTTTTTTAGGGATTGTATAGTGTCATCTGAAAAAGATGTATTCAAGTCTTATTTGCCTGCATCTATAAATGTGACTTTATTTGGAAACAAGTTCATTTTAAATGTAGTTAGGTTAAGATGAGGTCACACTGGGGGACAGTGGATAGAGTGAGTCATCTGTGTGTGTGTGTGTGTGTGTGTGTGTGTGTGTGTGTATGAGAGAGAGAGAGAAAGAGATGTATTACGAGAGATAGAAAGTCAGACAGACAAAGAGGGAAGATGAACATGAGAAAACAAAGTGATAGGACTTACTTTCCACAAAGCAAAGAACACCTGATGTTCCCAGAAGCTGGAAAAGACAAGGAAGGTTCTTTGTCTAGGGTCTTTGGAGAGAACATGGTCTTGCCGACAGCCTGAATTCAGACATTTAGCTACAAGAGCTAAGAAAGATTACATTTCTTTTCTTTTTAAGCCATACACTTTGTGATAACTTGTTATGGGAGTTCTTGGAAACTATACATTCACTTAAGCCAGTATTTGTGTAAAGCTATAGAATAGGAACAGTGCACTTTAGAAGTTTCTCAAAGAGTTCTTTGGAAGATGGTCATTGGTAGATAACCTTCAACCTCTCTCTGGGCTCCTTGGTAATTTTCCTTAACATTTCCCCAGAAGAGAACTGGGAAATCCTGAAATCCTGATCAAAATGTCCTCTATGTGTTAGCATTGTTCTAAAAACAGAGTAAAAATGCAGAAAACATGGGAGAAAGAGGAGACTAATAAGAGAGGGAGGGAGGGAAGCCTATTGGGTGTTTCTGGTTTTGCTCCCTCTCTGTACTTATACTTGGAAGGACTCAGAATCGGAAAGACCCAAGTGAAGGCTCCATCCTTCTTCCCAGAAAGGTAGGTGAGAAGTCAATAAGGTGGACAGAACCAGTATTTCAAGAAAACTAGCCTAACATGCTTTTAGGGAATGTCCAGCCCGGACCTTGGAGCCACAGTAGGCTTGAGAGCCACGCCAGTTCTTCATAGGTCGCCAAAGTTCTAACATTCATGTTGACACCCGTATCTTCTCTTGAACATGCTCAGTCTCTAAGGTGCTTGCTGCAGAACTCCTCATCAACACATCGGAATCCCCTGAGAGGACACTAACCATCCCATCATTTAAAGAGAAAACTAAAATTTAATGGGTTTGTGTAAAGCAGGACATTTTGAGATCTAATTCCTTCTCATTTTTGATAACTTCTTAAAGATGTCCACCTTTCCCTTCATGGGTGCACCACTTGGAAAGACTTAGGAATGACATTTCTGCTCATTTCCAGAATGTTCTCCCCACACCCCCTAACCAGCATCTGGAAGCTGTTTTTTCAGCTAGCCTCATCTTGAGAGGTTTTCCTAATCACTGCAATTCCATTGTTCCTGGGCCCTGGGGACTCACTGCTCAATGCATTTTTAAAAAGAATTAAATATTTAGCCAAGTTGATTCTGCTGTAGATATGTTGCTGAGTCCTAGAAATACATGAAACAAACTGGGTGCCTATCCTCATGGAGCCCTTTCTATTGATAAAATAGACATAAAGTCAAATAATGCCAATATAATATGGTCAGTGCTTTGATGAAGAATAGATAAAATGCCATCATCACCCTAAAGAATATGAGGTATATACAGGGAAGATTTCACACAAGAGGAGACAGACCTTGAAGAGTGTGTGAGATACATATAACATATTCCAGAATGACACCCCAAGGGAGGGACTACTAAGACCAAAAATGGAAGCATGAAAGACCACCATGTGGGATCTACAGCCTTTGTAAAGATAGATCTGAAATCTAAGAATCTATCCAAAGGGTCTGGCCTTCACCAAGATTGGAGTAACCAGTAGATTAGGAAAGGAAGAACCATAATACAGACTGTCTGAAAGGCACAGGATTAGCTGTAGCATTTAGAAATAATTTATGAACCTACAAGCATTTGTCTTAAAGTCCAATGCATAAGACATCACATAAGGCAGTGTCCAAAGTGGCTAAGTGCATTATTCAGAGGTTCAGTGAGGAAGGGGCTGAAAGCCAAATGTGTCTGCTGTCAAACCTCTGTCCATAGAGTGGAGTACACGAACTCTACTGCACTGTCCTTTTAGTGGTGAGGACAGGTCTTTCTGCCTCCCTCACTAAAACCTCACAGTGCCCTGAGATATATCAATTACCATTCCTATCACAGATACACGGCAACTGCTGCTCAGAATATTAAAGGACTTACTGCTCAGTTCACACCTCTTTTGACCAAAGCTTCCCTTCCATAACTTGGACCAGTGACACACTGTGTGGTTCCAGGGTCTGAACTCCAGGCCCTTCAGTTGGTTTACACTGGTTCATATTATTTTTGTTTGCCATCATCCGATTGCTCTCTAACTCATGAGGACTTCAGACCCAACAGAATAATCCTGTGTCATTCTCATTCATGATGAGTGTGGATGGACCATTTAGATACATAGGGTTCTCATTGGCTGGCTTTCAAAAACAGATTTCCCAGCTTAATTCCTAATTTGTTTTAATCAAGTAGTTCCACTGAAGTCTGTTCAGCATCAGGGCAACATTCAAGTTTCTACTGACAGCCAGAAAGTGAACCTAGTTCTCCAGATGGAAGGTGAGAATTCTGCCACTGAACCACCAGTGCTGTCAGTAGTTATAATGCAGATATAATGTCACAATATGAGTAAATAGCTGCTTTCTAGAGCCCCTTCAAGTGTTCCCTGCTGCATTGATATTCCTGTTGTTCTTAAGTGCCACTGAGTTGCTTATGACTCATAGTGACCCTATGTACAACAGCTCTAAACCTTGCTCTATCTTAAGTCAATTTGATTGTCTCCAACATACCTACTCCCATTACCCAAGTCACTGAGTCAACTCATCTCATTCATAGTCTTCCTCTCTTAAGCTGTCCCTCGACCCTTCCAGACATGATGTCCTTCTCCAAGGACTAGTTCCTCCTGGCCACATGCTCAAAGTATGTGAGATGGAGCTTCAAAATCCTTACCTCCAAGGAGCAGCCTTGTTTTACCCTTTCTAGGATAACTCTGTTCTCTTCGTAGTCCATGGTATGTTCAATACTCTTCTCCAGCACCACACCTCAAAGCCATTGATTGTTCTTCTATCATCCCTAGTCATTGTCCAGTTTTCTTATGCATAGTAATTGCAAAGACCATGACATAGATTAGGCACACCTTGGTCTCTAGACTGACACTGTTGCTCTTTAGTACTCTGGAAAGGTCCCTGACAGAAGACTTTCCCAATGCACTATGTCTTCTAATTTCCTGGCTGCTGGTACCAAGAATGTTAATTGTGGTTCCAAGCAAGTTGAAGCTGTAAACAATCTCTTCTCTTCTCCATCTATCATGAATATTGCCAGTTGACCCAATGGTGAGAATTTTTGTTTTCTTGATGTGGAATTTCAATCCATATTGAAGGCTGCGGTCCTCAAACTTATGTAGCAAATGCCTTAGGTCCTCCTCAGTTTCAGCAAGCAACGGTATGTCATCTGCATAACACAGATTGTTGATGAGTCTTCTTCCAGTCCTGATAGTCTTAGAATCCTCCAAATCATTTTACCAACCTGCAACTCAAAGTTGTATACACCAGGCCTAACCTGCAGCCTCAGAATTCTGCTCTTTGGTATGGCCAGCACCATGCAAACTGAGTGGTTCCTGTGTCTGGCTGCTCTTTAAGTATATTTTGACTCTCACTTGCTCAAGCCTATCCTTAAAGGGCTATTAACAAGATTCATGGGCTTCTACAGACCCTTTTTTTAAATTTTCATTTCATCTGCTGCTCCCTGTCAGGGCCCAGTCCTCATCCTGCATGACCTATTTTGCAGAAAGTGCCTCCAGTGATCACAGGGGCATCTAGGAAGCACCACAACATGGTCTCAAAAATGTGCCCAAAGTGCCGGAGACACAGTCCACTAATGAGAGTGGAGAATTATGGATACATGTATCCTGACAGCTTCTGTGCTAATTCACAGAGACAGGAGAAAAGTGGGACAGAAAACTGCAGCCTTTCAAAGCTTGCAGCAGTGGATACAGCAAAAATTGCAATTGCAAGCATGGGGCACAGGCCAGTGGGTAGTCTCGTGAGCACATCTGGTGACACTGCCAAGGTTTCTGAGGCTCCTAAGGTCACTGATGCTGAAAGCAGGAAGACTCCCTGTGTGAGGGGCTGATGCTTCAGTGAATGGAGAAAACAGAACTTTAGCCCTGCTGGCTTTTGCTCTAGAGTCTTGGTAGTGCCAAGACTACACAATGAAGCAGAAAGGTTTTGGCAGGAAAGAGACATTGCAATGCTCTCCGACTCTGTCTAGTTCACATGGCTGACCCACACCAAGACCACGTCCCCACGGAGCCCATCTTTTGAAGCTTAACTGTCTTACTAGCTCTTACCATGAGCTTCAGCTGCCGAGCAGAAAACCCAAGGTACTAGTGGCTTTTCAGGGGAATTATTGACGAGACCAATGCACAAAATAGCATCTATCTCCACTCCCTGGGTTTTTGTATAAGGCCATATGGAGAGTCACATTCTATTGCTGCTAATGGAGAACAAGGGGGTTTGGGCTTTTACTTTGAGACTGGGACTGCTGAACTGGCTGGGATTAGTTGAAGGCCTGGAAGAAACCACCATAGACAGGCTCACACCCCTGAGGACCCTCTGCATATTGCCTCTGCTGGACAGCACGCCCACGGGAAGTGACAGCTCTGCCGTGTGGTTTGGCCACCACTAGGATGTTTGCTCAGGAAATCTGTGGAACCTTCTGGTTTCTTGTGATCTTGCTGCTTATATCTCTCCTTTTAAGAGGGTACATGTAGGAAAAAAACTCCGAGGGACAGCTGGGAAGAAGTGCCTAACTTTCATCCTGAGGCCAGTGCTGTTGCCAGACTTATTTCTATTTCTGCCTCAGGCCGTGTGCAAAGTGGAAGCTTTGGGTACTTAGTGACAGATCCAGATCTAGTTGGAGGAGGCAGGAAAACTGAGGCAGGCAGGCTTGTGTCTCAGTTCACTGGCTGTGGTGGGCCCTGCTGCCCCGTAATAGCAGTTCATCCAGGGGACAGATTGAGTTCGCCTGGCTCTTCGTCCTCATCCTGGAGGGGCCTCCTCTCCCTGCTTCCAGGATGGTGCCTTCATTTTGTTCACTTCACTGAAATGGGACTCAGTTGTTAGACGGCCATGTAGAGTCGTGGTGAAGATGAAGAATAAATAATGGAGGGTGCTCAGTTGAAGCTCCCAGGAAAGAATTCTTAAAGGATATTTCGCTTTTCTTTTACTCTTTTTCCTTCTTTCTTTATTAAACAGCTTTATTGGGGTGTAATTTACATACCATAAAATCTACCCATTTCAACTGTACAATTGAAAGCTATTTTTAGAAAAGTTCTCTCTCACTCTTGTTGTATGCCTATTTTCCATTAAAAAGAAAAGAGCTAATTAAATGTCCAGAAATGTACACTTCTCTGTCAGCTTTCAGTAAACCCCTGTCTGCTAGCTTCCCGCTGGTGAGAAGTTACCATTTATCCCCCTAAGGAGCTTGGTGCCTGGGTCTCACCCAGAGAGCCCAGCCCAAGTTTGCAGCACATCAAAGCCCAATTCATCCCAGCGCTTTTAATGAGTGCTGAATTCACGACACCACTCGGGAATGATTCCATGCTGGAACATTCCAGAATAGCCCATCCAGAGTACACTGCCTTCAGCTTTCTCTCTACTGCACATTTCCCCAGCTTAGGTAGTGTGTTGCCCCCTATTCTCTTCCAAATGTTCTGTACTGAGGTCCAAATTGCAGACGTTGCATATTTTCTTCACCAAACCGAGGCAACAAGCCCCTGTGAGAATGAGGTGGGTTGAGATTCAATGCCTCAGAGACGCACACCTCTAACACTGGGAAAATCCAAGTCTCTGAGCCTCTGTTTCTCTTCTGCATGTTGGCACCAGTGTTTGTTGCTTTTGGAAGGAATGGCAAGGGCAGGGAGGACTTTATTACACAGTGGTAGTGTTCTTCTTAACCCAGCAAACCGAGGCCATCTGTCTCTGCTTGTGGTTGTGTTTCCAAAGATAGTTTTCAGATTGTTTTAATATCCCTGGGTGTACCGAGGGCCCTAATAACGACAAGTCGGTAAACTGCTCTTCTCTGGTTGCAGAGGTACCTGAAAACATGAGCTGAAGGAAAGTCTTTTGCCAACAGCCCAACAATTAGCCTTTCTCTTCCAGGAATCGAGAATTGTTAAAAGAAAGAAGTGGGATCTGACAGGAAAGGGCTTGGAGCTAATCGGAAGAAGGGCACCCTGACAGTCTTGGGTCTAACACCATTAACATCCTGCACTCAATGACTTTATTCATTGTGGCAAAGGAAAACACGGAATTGCTTTCTCTGAAACCTGATGAGGGTTGTAAAGGAGGAAGGAGGCGGATGCAGGGTGCCCCATACGAAGCATTAATGACCCAGGTGGCCACAACTACCCAGAGAGACACCTGTGAGGTGGAGAGTCACCCTGCCCAGGGACCGTGAAATCAGCTCTGCCCTCCACCAGCTTTGGGCCCTCTACCAAGCTCCTGAACCTCTCCAGGCTTTATCTTGCACATCTGTTTAATGGGATTAATTTGTTCTAACTCTAGGCTTATTGTGAAGATTAAATGGAGTGATGAAAGTCAATAAACCATCGGATGCATGGTAGTTGGCCAGTTTCCTCTTGCTTCTGAAATAAATGGATACACACTTCTTGGCTTAAACAACACAAATAATGCAGCACTAGAGATTAGAAGTTGGGTCACAAATGTACTAACATAAAATCCTAGCTGCTCCATCTACCAGAGGGATGTGTCTTCATTGCATTGTGCCTCAGTTGCAAAATGCTGATAACACTACCCACCTCATAGGGTTGTAAAGAGATTAAAAGAACATGTAGGCATAAAGTTCTCAGAACAGTGCCCGGCACTTACATGTGCTTGCTTATGCACGTACAAGTGACTAGTTGTGGTTTGCTTGTGTGGGTTCAGAACTTCTGCCTCAATGACATCAGTTTGGGGGGGGGGGTGAAATTATTTTATTTTGGTTTGCATACAAAATTCATGTATACTGCATTTTGTTTGTATACATTGTGTTTCTCACATTCCTCTATTCACGCTGTATTTCATACGATCATTCCACTATATTGTGTTTTACAAAATTAATCACCATTGATCCATTCTTAGTATTGCCTTTTCAGGTCCCCACTGGATCTTTCCTAATTCCTTCACCCCCTCCCTCTGCCGACCAAATTCTGTGACCTTGTAATGTCTCCCCCATCTCCATCCTCAGGCCCCTTCCTTTCTCTCCTTCCCCTGGGGACTTTTGTACACATCCTAGGTCATCAGAGTTCTCCATCTTACTAGTAATCCTTCTGTTTTTACGATAAAATCTTTTTTTTTTTTTTTCTTTTTTCTATAATTATATTTTATTAATTTTCATAAACATTTACAGAGATTTTGGGCTTCCACTCATTCATTGTTGCACTATTCTCTCTACCCTCCTCCCAGTTTGTTCTTGTCCAAATGCCACAGTGCTTGTCAAAGCCAGTTCTGATTAATCTTCTTTGTCAGTGTATCCTTTGCCATTCCCTATCACTCCTCCCTGAGAGAGACTTCACCCTGGGTCATAAGGAAAAGGGGACGGCGTATTCTCTTAGCTACTTCCTGCTGAAAAGGGACGCTGTGGGTTTCAGGGTGAAGATCTTCTCTCACTACTCTAAAGGGCCCCTTTGGCAGTAGGAAACACATAGACTATTATGGAGATTGATTTTGGAATTCAGATGCACTCTTATTGATTGTGCTTGGCTGTACATGTACATATCCTTGAAGATGTATCATGGGGGTGTTGCAACCTAGAAGACACAAATTTGACTAACAAGTTATAAGTACATGAGTCCAAAAATTATGGAAAAGTAAAAGAAAAGATTCTTTCATTGTTTTACAAACCCTCCCCCAGGTCCCCTCCACCATGCAGCCCTCGCTCTAGTTTCCTGTGATGACAGAAATACCCAGTTACATCTCTCTTTTAGACGGTTCTCTCCCTCCTCTGCTTCAGTGCAGTATACATTATTGAACCCATCTTACTCAGTGTCTCCCTAACCCCAAAGACAGTCCCATTCTACAACAGTGGCTTCATGTAATATTTGTCCTTTTGTGACTGGGATATTTCACTCAGCATAATGTTCTGCGAATATACCACAGCTTCTCTAGCCATTCGTTTGTTGATGGGCACTTAGGTTGTTTCCAACTCCTTGCTATTGTGAACAAAGCTGCAATGAACGATAAAATCTTATACGATATTTGTTCTTATGAATCTGAGTTAGTTTCTTCACCCTAATGCTCTCCAGCTTCTCTCATGTTATATAGTATTTTTCTAAATCATTGTTTCTGAGTACTGCATAGTATTCCATCGTGTGAATTTACCACAATTTCTGAATCCATTTGTTTGTTGATGGACATTTGGGCTGCTCCCATGTTCTTGCTATTGTGAATAATGCTGTTATGAACATTAGTGTACAAATCTCCGTTTGTGTCTCAGTTTTGTTTTCCTTGGGGTATATTCTTAGCAGTGGAATAGCTGGGCCATATGGAATTTCTATGTTCAGATTTATGAGGAAGCAAGCACCAAAGTGCTTTCAAGAGTGGTTGTACCATTTTACAGTCACACCAACAGTGCATGAGCGTTCCAATCTCTCCCCATCCTCTCCAGCATGTATTGCTTAAGGACACCAGTTGATACATCTTGTCAACTTCCTCAGAGATGAACCCTGGCTTGCCTTGTTTGGGCCTGGAACCTAGAGCAAGGCTACAGAAGGAGGGATCCGCCCCCTGGGAGTGGACTGGCAAAGGTTAGCAAAGACATTTCCAGCCAGATAGGGTGGTGGTTTTGTTGTTGTTGTTGAGTTCCATAGAGCCAGAACCAACCCACAGCTGACCTTCCAGTGGATTTTCAGAGGCAGTAAATCACACAGAGGCAAATAGATTGTCATCTTTCTCCCACAGAGCACTTTGGGATTGCAGCACAGCTCCTTGCCACTGGGCCACTAGAGCTCCCTTAGAAGCTATCCACCAGCTAACCAGATGAGGTGGGATTCAGGAAGTGTAGCAAGTCCTAGCATTTCCACCCAGCTGCACCACAGAAGAAAGAACTGGCAATCTGTTTTCATAAAGAGGACAACTTAGAAAACTCCTTGAAAGAGTTTTACTCTGTACTGCAGGGTTACCAGTGGTAGAAGTCAATTAGTGGTAGCACTTTTGATTTTTTTTGTTTGTTTGTTTTAGACAAGACAAGTAAGAAACAGGAAAACATTCTGACCCTTTGAGCTCATCAAACATGGCATGATGGATTCTGATAGGAAAATTCCATCCTCTTTCCTGCCAGCTGGCACCGCCAGGTCTTTCTTCTCTGGGTTCAGACCTGGGTGTGGCACCTGCTGAAATGTCTGGAGCAGGTGGGGACAGCCGGCCCTCTCCTTGTGCACACTCATCCACAGGCCCCCAAAGGGGCAGAATGAGGAATTATGCCAAATAAATGTTGCTGTTAAAGAGTCCAAGTTTTTATGATCCTAGCCAACCACAGAAAGAACATGTGAAAAACTCATTTTAGGGAGTGACAAATGTACATATCTTAGAAACCAGGATTTATAGATGCCATTACTTGCTACTTTAAAACAACCCTTTAAACCTAGAATTCTGCCTAGGCGATATAATGAACTCTGAAGTACATACCATAGGGTGTTTTGGTTTGGTGTTGTTTTTTGTTTTTTGTGGTTTTTTTTTTACCCTGAAAGCCTAGAGCCGCACACCGGCACTTCTAAATATACACCTCACTGTTCACACATAAGACATAGTATTTCCACACATCAACTTCTTGGAATGAACTGGCTGGACCAACCCTGTTGGCGTTAAAACAGCCACTTCTTCCCATGCAAAGACTCAAGTGGGGACAGCTGGGCTCTGATCAGGGAGAGAAAGGAGGCCTTGGACGCAGTTGGGCAGCTGGTGTCTGATCAGCTTCTGCTTCCTCTGGTAGGAGGACCCACGTGTGGCTCTGGCTTAGCCATGACTCTGAACTCTTCTACAATAGAGCATACCTTTCATTAAAATCTCAATTAAAACAAAAGAGGTCAAAAGATTGATTGCATTGGAAAAATCTTCTGTGCGTGATTGTATTTTATTTCTTTTTTTAAACATAGAAAATGTTTTTTCTTTTCCTTTTTTTCCATTGTTGCACATTCTCTTCCCCTCCTTCCTCCCCTTCCCCAGTCCTGCCTGCGATGCAGAACCTGGTTCTGGTTTGTTGTCAGACTATAAAGCCTAATCCAGTGTCCTTTTTGGACAGGTCTTCCGTTCATCTGGTCGAATGCAGTGCTCTGTCCACTCTTCCTCATTGACTTCTCCCCAGTATCCCCCCAGCCCCCATCACGTCTTTCCTGTTTTACGGCAACAGTGTTATGCAGTGTTTGTCCTTTTTTGACTGAGATATTTCACTCAGTGTACTGTCCTCCAGGCTCCCCCATGTTGTGTAATGTTTTACGAGTTTGTGGTTTTTCATTGGTGCATAGTGTTCTGCCCACTCATTTGTTTATGGGCATTTGAGTTGCTTCCGTATCTTTGCTGTTGTGAATAATGCAGCAATAGATATGGGTGTGTATACACGAAAAAAAAAACAAAACAATTTAGAGCCTAACTGTGATGAGCACCTGATGACCGAGCGGAACGGAAGGGTGTCTTTCCTGTGTAAAATCTCTCTCCCTTTTGCTCTCCTGTCTCAAGGAGCCAGTCCAAGGATGCTCGCCAGTTTCCAGCACTCTTCTCTGAATGATAATCCGTGAACTGTAGAACAGTGGCTCTCAAATAATATGCAAGCTTGTTGCCGTGGAGTAGATTCCAGCTCATGGCAACCCATCCATTACAGAGAGGTAGTGAGCTCCATAGGGTTTTCTTAGTTGTAAACATTACGGAAGCAGATCACCAGGCCTTTTTGCCGTGGTACTGTTGGGTGAGTTCAAATTATCGACCTTTTGATTTGTTATTGTTGTGTTATATGTCATCAAGTGGAAACCAACTCAAAGCTGCCCCCTCTAGAGGGCTTTCAGGAGGCTGTAAATCACACAGAGGGGACTGCTCCACTTTCTACTGCAGACCGCCTGCCCAACTCCCTACCCTCCCTGTGCTAAGTTAGTCGGGCCTAAACTGTTAGTACTGCCAGAGGGCCTGACTTTGCTGGATGACTTGTGAAATCTCATGCCAGACCACTGGGCTCCACACTCCCGGTTTCTGATGCAGCTGGCGTAGAGCGGGCCTGAGAATTTGCACTTTTAACTTTACCAGGGGAAACCGAGGCTGCTGTACAGAGACCCCACTCTGAGCTCAAGTGGGTGAAACTAGAGATCTCTAAGATCTTTTCATGTCCTACATCACTGTGTGGGTGACGCAGGTCTCTGATTGTGGCTCATCCCCTTAGGTCCCTCTAGCTTAACCCCTTCATTTTATAGACAAAAATCGAAGGCTCAGAGAGGGTACGCGACTTGCCCAGGTTACACAGTGAACTAGCAGCCTGTGGATACTCTCCTTCCTTGCGCTGTGCTCCCTCCACTGTCCATGAGGTTTCATGCTAACTGGCCTTGGAAAGAGACAGCCTGCTTAATGTACAATGTAGGATCCTCTCCAGCACCTCAGCAGCAGCCAAACCCCAGAGCCTGAGCCCTAGGGAAGCCAGCAAACTTCCCCCCTCGGAAACCTCTTACCAGTTCTGGTCTCGAGCTACACAAAGCACCTGCAACCGATAAGTCAGGCTGATTGCAAGACAGAAGGGTTGCTGCAGGTGTGGAGGCAAAGGCCATTAAACACAAGATCCTGGATTTGGTAACCCAGGCTCCCACTTCTCTGTTATCACGGTGGTTTTCTCTCATGTGGGCACATACACTTGATCAGACTCAGCTATACCACACTCCCTGTCTACACTTACACTCAGCTACACACACACACACAAACATCCAGTCAGTGGCACAGAAGCAGTTACAGAAGCTCACAGCAGCCCTCAAAGGCTTATTCAGAAAACAGATTCTTCCAGTCCCAAGGGGCTACTCTCTGCATGTAGCAAGACCATTAAAAATGTGTCATTTCAAAGATGAGAGAAGAATGCATGCAAAACCAAACTTATACGAAGAAATATTATAGCGCTTTCATCTTGTTAAATAGCCCACATCTGAATCTTTAAGCACAGTTTAGATACAAACCCAGGCCCCTGGGGGTCAGCTGACACACCCGTGGATGGCCGACAGTAACAGTCCCCTGGCAGGCTGCCCGTCAGCCCAGCAACCATGGGCTCGCTAGATATCTTCTTATTACTGTCTTGCTGTAAATCTCCTAGCCCAGCTTCCTAGTTGTTTTGCAGCAGGGAGAAGTGGATTTGTCCTTCGCAAAAAAGTTAACAAACAAGCCC
Organism: Elephantulus edwardii; assembly: GCF_000299155.1. NCBI lineage: Eukaryota > Metazoa > Chordata > Mammalia > Macroscelidea > Macroscelididae > Elephantulus > Elephantulus edwardii. The sequence goes on from NW_006399794.1 coordinate 2,743,951, forward strand.
TCCCAACCCCAGGCTCCTGCAGGACCAGAGAAAGACTTTGAATCCCCGTCAAAGAAGCCATCAAAGGAAATAGGCCATTTTCAAACAAAATCCATTTCCCAAGCAGGATGGTGAAAACATTTATCACATGAAAGATGTGAAAACCTTTATGATGTCTCAACACCCTGTTTTAGGAATGCAGTGTATGTCCCGAGGAGTATGTGCAAAATTCCGTCACGCCCATGATTTTGAAAGGAGGGAAAATTAGTCTTTTCCATCTGGCAAATTCTTCATTTACAAACCTAGTTGTTCTGCATGGACACCCGAGACAGAGGAAGAAGGCGGGACAGGCCTTCAGCCAGACAAAATAAGTAAAGCCTTTGGACAAAGGACTTGGAAATGCCTGGGATACTGTGAATAGGGGTCCCATGCTTATCTGTCTCTGTCAGCCATGGGCTTTGCACAGAACCCACATCAATGCCATATACACAAGATCAGTCAGGCCTCAAGCCTCTTCAGTGGATCTGAGGACTAGCCACACGTTCAGTATGTTAGGGGTTTTCTTAAGGACTCTCATAGTGATGCATTTTTGCTCTAAAATGTCAAAGAGCACATGAAAACCTGATAGGCCCCCATATCACCTCATAAACTCCTGTCACACATTTTGTGTGAAGTGTATTTTGCTCTTGAATTGTGGACTTGAGGAAAGTTGGCTTTCTTTTATCCTTCTAGGCCCCACTTCTAGGGAGCACCGGTGGCCTAGTGGCAAGAAGCTGTGCTGCAATCCCAAAGGCATGTGGTTCGAATCCACCAGTTGCAGAAGGATTGGCAATCTCCTCCCATGCAATTAACTGCCTCTGAAAACCCACCAGAGGATCAGCTATGGGTCAGTTATGGGTCAGTTCCAACTTGACAACATTTGTGGCATCATCTTCAGAATTGTTGGATTGTGTGAAGGGTCACTAGGGAAGTGGATCACACCTTTGTGTAACCCTGGCTTCTTGCCAAGTTCTTGCCATCCTGTATTCCTTATCAGTGCATTGCTGAGCACCATAGTTCAGGTCTCCCAAATGAAGATATGAGACAAGATCAGAGAACCCCAGTGGAACCATAGGAACTGTCCATCAAGGCCAGGGCTTCTCTGCTTTCTATTTTGCACCTCCAGTACGCACACACACAAACACATTCACATAGGAAACAACTATTACAAAGCATTATTTTGTCTTACTATGTCTGACTTGCTCTTACATATTCTATTAAAAAAGCTTGCTGGTCATGATCAGTCAATAAATTTATTGTTGTTTGCCACTGAGTTGCAACTGACTCATAGCTGACCCTCCAGAGAGTTTTAAGAGGCAGTAAATCACACAGAAGAAGATTGCCCATCCTTCTCCAAGAGAGCAGCTGGGCTATTTTAACTGTAGGCCTTTGGGGTTTTGCAGTGCAGCTTCTTACCACTAGGCCACTAGAGCTCCTTACAAATTGATTGTATGACCTACTAGTGGTTTCTGACCCACATTTTAAAAGTACTGATCTAAACTGATAGACTGAAGTCTTTATAAACCAAGGTATAGGACACAGACCCCTAAGGAAGGAATGGCAATTCCTTCCTGGTTCAAAGTAGTTTATGTAGGCCAGTGAATTTAAAAAGATTCTGTGGAGCCCCTCAGGAAGAGTGGACTCTGCGTGGGAGTGGGAGGTGTCTGAAGCGCCTCTGTCTTCTTTAACCAGAGTGGTTCTAGTTAATCTGTTTCCATGTTGATATCCTACATAAGAAACACTTCAGAGAAAGAGTTCTGTGACAGAAATTGTTTGTACCCTACAAGCTGGTAAGTTCATCTCTCTTGTTTCCTAAGAGGGTTACTCAGTCCATCAGAAATACTAATTGACTTGCCAGAGATGACACAGTCAGCCAAAGTAGGGCCGAGTGAGGAGAAAAGATAGGAGGTGAGGCCTGGAATATTTGTGGCATCATCTTCAGACTGATGCTTACCTTTCAAAGAGTTCTGCCTGAATAAGGACACAAACAAGTCAATGGAAGGGCCTGATTCCTTGGTTTGGGGTTAAATTGCAAGTAGACTCAGACTGGAGAAACTTCTCACTTACTAGGAGTGAGAGGCATTGCTTGGCATCTCTATGTGTTTTTGGTTAACATAAAGTGGGAACTAAGTTGATGACCTCTGAACACAGGCAGCATGTTCAGAGGAGAGCATCTTTCCTTCCTAAACTGGGGTCCAGGAGATCTTGATGGTGAGAAGACAGTTTCCACCAACCACATCCACCAGTGTGCAGTGGGGAGGTAGAGTGAGGAGTCGAGAGGCTCTGGTGGCTCTCCCACCCTCATGTAAAGATACCGATCTCGAGCATCAGGGCACATAGCTCTTTAGCAATTGTAGGTTCAGATACTGCTGCCTTAGTTCAGGCTACCTATGCTTGGTAATCAGAAATTGTGCTGGTCCATTTGCTTTTCCCCTGAAACCACTGTCCTTTTCTCCTGAATACAACAGAGGCTACTGGGCCTGTCTGTTGACTGGCCAGAAACATCCTGAGGGAAACCACACCATTTCCTAGTAGAGCCCAGGAGCCCAGCCATGCATGTCTCAGATGATGCTGCCCAGAGCATCATACTCATATGCACAGACCTACACACAGGAGCTATCCTTCAGGTTACCCGGGTTGTCTGCTGTGGCTACTGCATGTTCAGCTGACTGCGTGGCAAAACATCAAAAATGACAATAACAACAACATAAAATACAGATGTTCAGACCCTTGCCCCACCAATAGAAGCAAAATCTCTGGTGGTAAGGCTGAGGCACATTTTTTTAATTTCATTTTTATCTCCATAGTTGTTGCCAGTGTGCAACCAAGAACCACTGGTTTGGAGCAGTTGTTTCTGAAGCTCAGCATGTGCACAGGAATCACCTGACAAATTGGTTAAAAATCTACCCTGAGATACTTTATCTTTAGAAATTCTAGAGCAGAAAGTCTAGGGCAAGATAATTATTAACGAGTGGTAAGAAACACACCCTCATCAACCAACAACTTAATGTCAGTTCTAAACATTTCAAATCTCAAACAGCAAAACAATCCTTCATGCTTTATCCGCTGAAGGAATTCTGTAATCCTTTTAGATATCATTAATTTTTACTGGGAAAATATTGTGATGTCTTCAGATGTAATAGTGCATTTATCATTACCTTTTTCAAACAGCCTTTTGGAAGTTTAATAACTCATGACTGCAAAGTCTATTTTCCTCTCCCTTGTTGAGCATATTGATGCTTCGTATCATCTCTCTGAATGTCAAAAGACCACTCACCCTCAAGGCAAATCTTGTAGGGGCCTTCAACACATTCAAGTGTTGCAAAAGCCTCTAAAGAATCCATCTGCAGTCGTCCCCTGTCCCTGGCTGCTGACTTCTCTCCTCTTCCCACCTGCCTGGCAGCTCTTGTAAGGGACCAAGTCTTATTTTAGGCATCCAAGTCTATACCATGGGCTTCCCAGGTGGTTGTGATGCAGTGCCCAGAAGGCACATTCAGGAGAAGTCTCCTCCTGCAGGGAAGTTGCCTGAGGTTGGGGAGCAGGGATTTACCTGGTTCTACACTGGGCTCTTATTCCCTTAAAGTACCTGTAGATTTTTTTACTATGGTCTATTACAACCACATAGGACTCTTGAGAATTCTAATGTGTCCCTATCCCTCAAGGGCACTTGGCTTAGGGAGCCACCATTATTGGTTGGGGTGTGACAGATGCTACAGGCAGAAGTGATGAGTACATGTTGAGAACCATTGTAGGAGAATAGAGATGATGAGTCAACAGGTGCCCTACATTTAGGGACCCTACACTATAGCATGAGATGGACAGTGAGACAGGTGCATTGAGGGTGTGCTTGTACCACAGTGGAGGCAGATGGCCACACAGCTGCCCCAGGGTTTGGTAGGGAGAGAATGTCAGGCCCAGCTCCTGCCTTCTAAGGTCAGGCCAGTGGAACACTGTGGCATGGTGTAGGAGCCAGCTTAGAGGCTATGATTTTTTTTTTTTTAGATCCTGGGAGCCAGGAAAAGCAGTCTGGGTTGCTATAAACAAAAAGGAGCCAGTCTGCTCTCTTGCCTTTGTTGCTGCCTCAGATAGCACAGAACTAACGAAGGCCTCAGACCATGGCATCAGACTGTTCCCAGGAACATCACAGAGGGAATGATGAAAGGCTTCAGGACGGCTCTGAAGACCTGCCCTCATTATAAGCAGGCTCGATGCTTCCTGGCAACAGACAGGCCTCGCTGTCAGCCATACATCTCTTTAGAGATAACAAGGCCCTTCATGATCACACAGGTCTTGCGTTTTTCTCCACTGTGTCCGCTGAGGGAGAAGAATGGGCAAGTTCTCCCCGACATGCTGGAGAGAACTTTGGGCAGGTCTCCATAATCATGAAACTCTCACCTTGTCATAGAAATGCATGAGCAATTTGTATTTTCTTTATATATATAAATATATACCCCCCCTGATGTATATGAGTTTCCTTCCCTATCTTCAAAGAAAATGAATAGCTGAAACAAAATGCCGTGCCTTCCCCAGATATTCACATATATCTTGGCTCACTGTTGTGGAGAGGCAATGCATGTAGTAGTTGAACCCACTGCCTCTGGAGGCAGACTCCCTATGATCGAATAGAAAAATCCATGTTTTTCTATGGGCCCCTGGGCACATTTCATATCCTTTCAGTGTGTCACTTTCCTGAGAAATGAAGATGATGCCACTTCCTGCCTTCTAAAGTAAAGTGAATTGATATGTGAAAAATACTTAGAACAGGGTCCAGACGTTCAGTGTTGACTACTAAAATTATTGCAGGATAAAGATGGCCGCTTTGAAAGATAAAGCTCAAAAGGCAGGAGGGAGGAGGAGAGCAGGATTCATGGAAATGAGAATCACAGGAGAGAAGCGGAAAGAGTAGGGTCACATTTCAGTCTTTATAATTAATGAGACAAATTAAAATGTGTATGGATGGTTGAATGGAAAATCAATTTGTTTTGTCAAACTTCCCTCAAATCATAGTAACAAGAAACCCCTAAAATTGTCTCAGGTGTCATACCAATCTCTAACTTAGAGAACGGCCTCTCTGGTGACTCTAATCCACCAGCATATCTGAGGAAGAGAGATAGGCCGTCTCCTGTGTGATTTATTTACAGCCTCAGAAACTCCAGAAAGGGTTATCTATGAGTGAAATGAAACTCAATAGCAGAGAGAGAGAGAAAGAGACCAAGACAGAGAGAGAGACCAAGACAGAGAGAGAGACACAGAGAGAGAGACAGAGACAGAGAAACTTGGAGAATTTTCCCCAGGACATGATCCAGAGACTCAATGTCTTCTGCTTGTTTACCTGCAAATTCAGTTAGCGCCTAGGAATTCCCCTCCTGTTTATGTGTCTTTGCATCCCTCCCCTCTTGATCTGACAAGAATGTGGTCTCTGTGTTCAGCACTGTGGATTCTCTCATTTGTAAGGAGCTGAGATGGGTCCTCATGTGTCCCATGACAGCTTTTGCACACTTCCAGTGAGAGGGACTCTTTACCACTGGTGTACCTTCTGTGTTACTATGTTCTGCGTTACGAAGGTTTAAATGTTGGGAAGTTTCCGCTTTTGTTCCCAGGACTTGTACTGTCTGCAAGAGACTCCCCAAAAGAAAAGTAGTAGTGAGAACTAGGGTATGTGGCTGTGATCTCTTCAACCTTGAAAACCTCAAAGCCTTAACCTACCTCCACTATGTTTCTAAACTAGACAGGCTACAGGTGCCCTATGCCTCATCAGCTGCATACCGGCAGCTGAAATGATGTTGGTAGGCATCCAAGCCTATCTCTTGTTCCTTACATGCTTCTATTTCCTTCTGGCTTTCTCACATTCTAACTTCTTGTTCCATCTCAGATTTATATCATGTGTTTATAAGCATCGAAGATGTTGTCCAGTGAGTTTGGCATCTCTATCTACTTTCTGAGTACTTTACCTGATTATCTGTCCTTTAAACCATCTCCAAAATCTTGGCCCATCAACCTATGTCCTGCAAAGGACTCTCTAAACTTCACAATGAGGCATTTAAATGACCTACCAAACTTCTTTTGTTAGAATGGCGACTTACTGTGCACTTTTTTCCTGAGGCAGATTTTGATCTAAGTGCATTACATACACCATCTTATTTAGTCTTCAAAAAGTTTCTAGGATGTGTGTGGGTTATTAGCACCCCCACAAACAGAAAAATCAGGGTGTAGAGAAGTCGGGTGTTTGCTATTGGTTTTCTAGTAGACCCAGTGAATGGAAGAGCAGGGATTTGAACCAGTGTCTGTGTGAGTCCAAATTAGGATATATTTCAGATCCCTATGCTTCCTCCGTTTTCTAGGAAACCTTCAGGGAAACCATGAGTTTTCCATGACCTAGGGTGGGTGGAGCTGTCCCCTCAAAACCTGCTTGGGGTACAAGGAGCACTACCTAGGACGTGAGGCAGGCGAGGCATGGGCTGACTGTCTCTTGTGTTCCTAATTCTCTCTTCTGGTGGGAAGAGCCTGGGAGCCACAAAGGGCAGGACAGGAGCTGGAGTGCTCAGAGCCAAGGTGGTAAGCTGGCAAGAGGTGATCAGAAAAGATCCGCATCATGGCGCCAGGAATGAATGGAAGTATAACTTAAAGAGGAAGAAGTACATTTCTATTTAATGGACCGGGAACAAACTCCCTAGCATGATCAGGTTTTTAGTATGTCTTGTAGGGTTTATTTGTAGATCCCTTGGAGTGATGTAGTCCATAGGGACTTTCACAGTTAATCCAAAGTCCATACCTCTGGTGGTTCGAATTTACAGAAGATCTACAGGGAAAGGATGGGCAATCTCCTCTCATGAAATTTACAAGCTCAGAAATCTACTGGAGGGTCAGCTATGAGTCAGTTCTGACTCCGCAGCAATGAGTTTTGCAGTGCATTCTATCTTGGCCTGCTACCTATAAGATTGGTAGTTCAAGTCTACCAGCTACTCATGGGAGAAAAATGAAGCTTATAGGCTTCTCTTAAAATTTACAGCTTTGGAAATCTGAGGGAGGGCTACCATGGATCAAAACTGACTCAACTGCATTGGGCTTGCTTTTTTTAGCTAGTGATTGTTGGGTGAAAGATGGCTGGATGGAAAGATGGCTGCTGGATGGCTGACTGGATGGATGGATATTTGGATGGATTAATCCTTGAGAAGTAAGAAAATTCAAGCTCCCATCACCGGGAGCTAAGACTGTTTTACTGAAGACAATTTGGGTAGAAGAGGAAGGGGTTCTCATGGCTTATGCATGATGCACTCTGATTTTTTCTCCTCTCTTCTTTCCCCAGAGGCTCCTGCGAAGCCTGAGGAAGTAGAGACTGAACCCTTCACAGACTCCTCATTGTTTGCACACTGGGGCCAGGAGCTCAGCCCTGAAGGCCGGCGCGTGGCTCTGAAGCAGTTCCAGTACTATGGCTACAACGCCTACCTCAGTGACCGCCTGCCCCTTGATCGGCCTCTGCCAGACCTCAGACCCAGTGGGTGAGCAGAGTCAGTGACTGGGCCCACCCCCTGCTGACTTGTCTTTGGGGGGATGGAGTCAACACAGAATGAGGAACAGTCGGGACTAGGCATCTGGTCCCCTGGGATCCTTTCCTGAAGGACTCTTCTGCCTCAGCCTCAGTTTTTCTGTGTGCTAAGCATGGGAGAATGGCTACCCTCCCTACATGCTTCCTCCTGAGATTTTGAGGATTAATAACTTAATTTACTCCTTAAGGACCATGAAACCATCTAGCATTTCTATTAATATTTCATTTTAACCCAATTAGGTACATTTTTAGGAATCATTATTTTTTTTCCCCTAGAAATTAGTTTTATATGGCATCTCCATCATGTAAAGCCTAACAAGTCATTACACCAGACAGAGACGTCGGTCTTGGCTTTTCTCTTTGTTACAGAAAGATGTTCCTTTAAGGTTCAGTTTGAGGTTTTATTACTTTTAATTATTAAAAATATGAGCACGTACCACAGCTGAGAAAATCTCATTAACTTCTGTAAGCCCCCCTGCACATATTTTTTTCCCCTCTCTCTTCTTTCCTTAATTTAAAAAAACTCTTAGAGCTGCAAACCACTAAGAAACTTGGAGTTGGAGTGTCCAGGAAGCATCTAGTCAGTGGGTTGAAAATGCTAGTTTTTCCCAGGGAAGACGGTTCTGTTTATCTCTAGATATTAAACAGCTGCTGTGTGCCATGAATCTAGGTGTTATTCTTGGTCTAGAGAGAACCTGACTGGTTGACTGGGCCTTGATATGAAAGAGCAGTTGAGAATCTTAAAAGGGGGAGAAGATTATATCCTCATTTAGTGGGTATTTTATGAGTCAGTACTGTCTAATGGAAAGAGAGCAGTGAAGGAAGTATACCAAACCCCTGCCCCCATGGAGCTTGCATTCTACTTGGAGGATAATAAAATTAAAAAAGGCAAATATATAACATGTAAAATGGTGAGAAATACTATAGAGACATATAAATAGGAGAGGAGGATTGGGGTCTGTGGTGAGGGGTTATACTAGGATGATCAGAGAAACCCTCACTAAGTAGGTGACATTTGAGCTAATCTTGGAGATAAGGAAATAAATCATGTGGTGTATATCTCAGCGAAGAGCTTCCTAAGCAGAGGAGCCAGCATATGCAAAGGCCCTGAGGTGGCAGCTCGTTTGTCAAGTTGAAGAAGAGGAAGAAGATCCATGTATCTGGAATCAAGAGAGGCCAGGGCAGTAGTTGGAGATGAGGTAAGATGAGCAAGAAGAAACTCCTAGAGTTGAGCAGTGGCTCTCAATCTTGGCTGTAAATTCAGCTCAATTGAGGAGCTTTGAAAAATTTGTTGCTCAGGTCACACCCCATGTCAATTACGTCAGAGGGTTTGGGGAAAGACACTCAGGATCAGTATTGTTTATAGCTACTGGATGGTTCCAAAGTGCTAGTGAGTTTGAGAACTGCAGGTGAATGGCTTTGAAGGCTCTTAGGGCATGTGACTTTTACTCTGAGATGGGTATGTACAGGAAGGGCTTGAAGAAAGCAGTAACATGCTGTGATTGTCCTTTATAGAAGCAGCTCTGACATGAAGCAGTTCACTCTCATTAAGATCTACAGACTTGGAAACACGTAGAGGGGTTGACACTCACCATGAGGCATGTTGTTGTTGTTGAGAGACATTGAGTCAAGTACAATCATAGCGACTGTATAAGCAATAGATCTGAAACCCGTCCTGTCCTGGGCCATCCTCATCATCACCAACACAATTGGTGTTGGAGAAGAGTACTGAACATCACATAGACTGCCAAAAGAACAAACATATGTTTTGGAGAAGGTGCAGCCAGAGTGCTCCTTGGAGATAAAGATGATAAAGTTTCATCTCTTATACTTTTGGGATATTGCTAGGACAGGGACAGATAAAGAGAAGAAGACCCTCAACCAGATGAAATGACACAGTTACTACAGCAATTGGATTGAGTCTATCACAATGTGAGGATGGCATAGAATGGAACAGGGTTCAGATCTGTTGTTTGTAGGGTTGCTATGGGTCTTACTTACTCAACTTGACTGCACAATAACAACATGAGGTGATGAGCTTATTTGGGGTTTTGTTCTGAATGCTAGGCTGAAAGTAGATTGAATGGGCAAATGTGGAAGCAGGGAGACCAGTGAGGAGACTTATGAAAGTCAATGTGAAAGATGATGGTGGCTTGGACCAGGAAAGCAGGGAAGCAAGTTTGAGATAGGATTCTGAGACTATCCTGCAGGTGACTTCAATTAAGTACCACAGAAGCTCAACTCATTCAGACCATCACCAAGACCATACATGGGATTATACAATCAAACCAGGGATGGGAGTCTCTGGCGAAAATGTTGTTAAGGGAAGTGAGGCCTCAGGGATCCTTCTCAAGCTCCAACCCTGACCTTGGCCATCACAGGAGCTCCAGCCTTTGCAGTCAGAGTTTCCAACAAGTACAGGCCTATGTTTGTTCAAAATTAATGGGTAAATAATGAGGAAGCTAAGGAAAGAGTAGGACTTACAGATTGCAACATGATTATAACTAGATTTTTATAAGATTGCCCTTCTCATTTGAACAATGATGGTAGAGAAAGAAGTAACTTTTTCTGAGAAATGGCCCTGTTCATGGATAGGAAGACTTCAATATTGTGAAAATTACAATCCTACCAAAAGCAATCTACATGGTCAACACAATCCTAACACAGATACCAAAATCATTCTTCAAGGAAATGGAAAGGGAAATTGTCAAGTTAATAAACAAAGAACTTCTGAAAAAACAAAAATGAAGTGGGAGGTATAGCACTTCCTGACCTCAAAACCTACTACACAGTGGTAGTAACCAAAACAGCATGGTACTGGTACAATGACAGGCACACAGACCAAAGGAAAAGAATTGAGAACCCAGAAAAAGGACCCAGTTATCAATAGTCAACTTATATTTGACAAGGAAATAAAATCTATTAAATGAGGAAATGATAACCTCTTAAACAAATGGTGCTTGCAAAATTGATCTGCTTCCTGCAGAAAGCTTAAATAGGATCCACATCTCACACCATACTAAAAAATTAGCTCCAGATGGATCTGAGACCATAAAGTTCATCAAAGACAAACTGGGGTCAAGCTTAGGTGGCCTAGTCTATGGTATAAAGAGACTGCCAAAAACAGCTAGAAATGTTCAATCTGGAGAGGATGAAATTGGTGAATGGGACCTTCTAAAGATCAAATCCCTGTGTGCTTCAAAACCTAATCCCTGTGTGCTTCAAAACCTTTTTCCAGCAGAGTGAAAAGAAAACCTACTGTTTGGGGGAAAACATTTGGCAATACCATTTCAGACATGGGTCTGATATCAACAGTTACAGAATCCTGCAGGACCTCCACAAGAAAAAGACTGATAACACAATTACAAAACGGGCAAAAGACATGTAAAGAATTTTCACAGAGGAAGATATTAGAATGGCCAACAGACACAGGAAGAAATGCTCAAAAATCACTTATAATAAGAGAGATGCAAATCAAAACCACAATGAGATACCATCTCACTCCAGTAGCAATGGCAAGATTTAACAGGACAGCAAGTAATAAATGTTGGAGAACTAGGAAGACATAGGAACTCTTATACATGGTGGTGGGATTGTAAAATGGTACAAGTGCTCTGGAAGACAGTTTGGCATTTTCTCAGAAAGCTGAACATAGAAATTCCATACAACCTAGCTATTCCACTGCTCGGAATATATTCAGAGAGAATAAGAAGTGAGACACAAACAGAGACTTATACACAAATGTTCATAACAGTATTATTCACCATTGCAAGAACATAGATACAGCCCAAATGTCAATTAATTGAGAAACTATGGGACATTCACACAAGGGAATACAACGGAGCACACAGGAACACTAGAAAGCATTATACTGAATGAATTAACTCAGTCCCATAAGGACAAATACTGTGTATATCTATTACTATAGAATGAGTAAGAGCCACCGAGCTGGGGAGGGGGAGAGCAGAGGGATGAGGGTGGAAGGCTCACACAATTTGATGGAGGGGGTAAAGGAAATGGGAAAAATCCTGTGTGGATAACAATGATAAGAACTTTGTAAATAAACCAGTATTTTAGAATAAAAAATGAGTGCATGTTAGGTCTGAGGTCACACAATTGTTTATGCAGCTGAGCAGACACCTGACCTTTTCTCTCCAGTAGCCAAGGCCAGGCCTTTGTCATGGGCTGTAGCTGTCTTCTTCCTGTGTACAGTGTCAGTTGACAGCTGAGGCTAGAATCCCTCCAAGAGGTATTGTTGCATGAAATTACATCAGGGGTGAGGAAACAAGTGGGAATTTGGAAGGTAGAGGTGACAAAGGTGGTGTGGTCTTTCTCAGATGGCCCAGGCCCCTGACATTGCACTCTTAAGAAAGGCCCATCAACAAATGAATGGATAAAGAAGCTATGAATATATTCACACAATGGAATACTATGCTGCATTGAAAAACAAGGAACTCATGAAATATTATTCAAAATGGGTGACCCTGGAGGACATTATGCTGAGTGAAATATCTCAGTCACAAAAGGACAAATACTGCATAGTGCCACTGTTGTAGAACGGGACTGACATTGGAGTTAGGGGAAGACTTGAGAAAGATGGGATAAATTATGTATACTGCGTTGAAACAGATGAAGGAGAGAACTGTTTCAAAGTTTTAGTGATTAGGTATTATTGTCATGACAGGAGTCCAGAACAAAGGCTACATAGTGGACCTGGGGGGAGGGATTGTAAAACAATGAAAGAATTTTTCTTTTACTTTTCAAAGAGAAGAGTGAACTGGGGGAGGGGGAGGAGTGAGCAGGGAGAAAAGTGCAACAATGAATGAATGGAAATCCAAAGTTTGTAAATTTTCATTGAAATTAATAAGAAATTTTTAAAAAAACAATAAAAAATTTTAAAAAAGAAAGGCCATTTTAGCAGGAAAGTCCAGTCTTAATTTCCCAAGTTTTCCTAAGAAAGAGTCCCTGAAGAACTCTCAAAAACGAATTCACCCTCAAGTTAATTCTAGCTCCTGGTGATTCCACATGTTCCAGTGGACTGCTCCATAGGAGTTTTGGCAGCTGAGTTTTTGGAAGCCAGTTGTCAGGACTGTTTTTCTGAGGCACCTCTGGGTGCAGTCAAACCTCCAACCTTTTGGTTACCTTCCAAGTATACTGTTTGCACCTAAACAGGGGCTATTCTAAGGGCAGAATTCTGCAGTTACGTACTGAGCCAGTATGGAGAAGTTGTTGCTGTTGCATGCCATTGATTCTGAACTGGCCCCACAGCTGACCTTCAAGTGGCTTTTTAGAGGCAATTAATCACATAGGAGAGATTGCCCAGCCCCAATGGAGTACCGGTGGATTTGAACCACGTACCTTCTTGACTGCGGCGAAGCTTCTTACCAATAGTCCATGATTAGTTCCCTAATATAGAGGAGAGAGAATCATAATAAAAAGGCTTTCCTCTGCAGACAGTTTTGCAGTTTATAGAGTATCTACACCTCCTGAAAAGCAAGGAAACTTCTCTCAACACCTTTTGTAGATGGGGGAAACTGAGGCTTAGATGATTAATGTCTCTGATAAAAGTCAGAACTTGGCTCTAACCTTCCTGGATCAGCAAATGGCTTTAATAGAGAGACACTTTGTTAAATCCATGCATATTTCTTCTCCATTGAGGATCCTTGGACCTACGCTTTAGTTTCACTTTCCAAGTCCACTGAGTTGGCAAATCGGCTCACTTAGTTTATTGTTGTTGTTAAATACCGTTGAGTCGCCTGCAACTCATAGCGACCCTATATACAACAGCCCTAAACCCTGCTCCATCCCTTGCCAACTTTACAACCTCATTATCTCTGACACACCTATCTCCATTATCCCAGTGATGGAATCAATCCTTCTCATCTAGGGTCTTCATCTCCTGTGCTGTCCCTCCACCCTCCCAAGCATGACGTCCCTCTCCAAGGATGATCTTGTCTTGTAACATGTCCAATGTATGTCAGACAGAGCTTCAGAATCCTTGCCTCCAAGGAGTGGCCTGGCTTCACTCTCTCCAGGATGAATTTGTTTGTTCTCCTAGCAGTCCATGGAATACTCAATATGCTTCTCCAAAACAACAGCTCAAAGGCATCAAGTCTTCTTCTAGCATCCCTATCATTGCCCAGCTCTCCCTAGCCTGGAAACCCCTTTTATTCTGTATTTTGGACATAGAAGTTCTATCTCCTCAGCTTTAGGAGATAGCAGCATGACCTAGCATACTTTAATGATCGCCCTATACTCAGGAACAGAGTTAGAGAAAATTCTACTTTTTGAAACCCTGCAGGCCAGGGCTCCACCTTTTGAGACCCTGGCAGCTTTGTTCCCATATGCCTTTAAAAGTTCTGTTTATCTCCTCGGTGCTGCAGCGATGAGTTTTTCCTCTACTTAGAGGAAAACAGAAGTATTTCCTTGGGTCTGTTTCCTGACTATTAAATTCCAAGAGGCAGATGGAATTTTTTTCCCTTGCATGCTTTTTCTATTCACTTTAGTCTAAACTCATGGGGTTTCTGCCATTGTAATTAATTGGCTATATACATCAGCCTCTTAAAAAGCTTATATGTGTACATCTTTGATGAAAGTTATGGGACATATATCCTTAATTTTTACAACAGAATTTTCTAAACTTTAAAGTCTGTTTTTATTTTGCACAGTTCATTTTTAAGTCCATGCTTTTCTCTTACATTTTACTCTAAGTAGCAAGGGAAAACCACATGACTCTTTTAAGAAGTCTTTTAGAAATATCCTCAACTTCATAAAAGAGTTCATCACTTAGAATTTACCTTCCATCCAACATTGCACCATAATTCAGTCAAGTTCTTTGTCATTGCATAAAAATCATTGTCCTCCTTCTGTTGTCCAATCTTGTATTCATCATTTTCTTTTGCAGCCTCACTAAAAGCATGTTTAATGTCTACATTTCTAACAATTGTATTGCTAGTTCTATATGCAATCTCTAAAAACTTTACCTTTTTTAAATTTTACTTTACTTCTTTTGAGCCATTCCCAAAATTACCTTTGATGTCCATAATTCTTCAGGGCAATATAGACTTTTACTGTTAAGCCAAATCTATTGTCATCAAGTTGATTCCAAATCATAATGACACTCTATGATAGAGTAGTATGGCTTCATAGGGTTTCCAAGGTTATAAGTCTTTCTGGAAACAGACGGCCAAATATTTCTCCCACAGAGTCGCTGTTGGGTATCAGCCTTTAGGTTAGCACTCAAGCACTTAACCACTGTGCTGCAGGGCTCTTGCTTTTACTGTTAGTTACCTTAAGACATTTCCAGCCTCTGTGTGCTAACAGAATGCATTCAAGGTGGAGTGTACTCTGAGTCATTATCTTACAGGAGGAAGTGACACAAGTCAAACTCTCATCGCATATTACTCAAGTGATGCTCACACTTGAATCCTGTCTTTTATCTTGTTGAGTTTTATCTTGCTGTTGAGTATGACTCATAGTGACTATGAACAACAGATCTGAACTTTTTCTATCCTGTGCCATCCTGACCGGCTCTGGCATGCTTAAGCACATTGGTTGAGAGTTTTTCTCTCTTTCACCGACCCTCCACCTTTCGAAGCATGATGTCTCTCTCCAAGGAATAGCTACTTCTAGCAAAATGTCCAAAGTATGTGAGATGAATCTTTTTTCATCTTTGCCTCCAAGAAACACTCTGGCTGCACTTTCTCCAAGATGTATCTGTTTACTCTTTTGGCACTCTATTGGATATTTAATACTCTTCTCCAACACCAGAGCTCAAAGGCATCAATTCTTCTATCATCCTTATTCACTGTTTAGCCCTCAGCAGCAAAGCAAGTGATTGAAAAGTTCCTGGCATGAATCAAGAGCATATTAGTCTTCAAACTGATATCATTGCTTCTTGACAATTGGGAGAGATCTCTGACTGCTGATTTTCTCAGTGCAATATAGCTCCTGATCTCCTGAGTGCTAGTGCCAAGTGCACTAATTGTGGATCCAAGTAAGATGAAGTTGTTGACAGTTTTCAATCTTTTCTCCATCTATTATGATGTTGCCTATTGGTCCAGTGGTGAGAATTTTTATTTTATTGATGATGAGATATAATCTATATTGAAGATTGGATTCTTTGATCTTCTGTAGCAAGAGCTTCAAGTCTTCTTATTCATTTTCAGCAATTAAATTGTATCATCTGCATAAAATAGGTTATTGATGAATCTTCCTTTGATATTGATGGCACATTCTTCTTCAGAGTCCAGCTTCTCAAATAATTTGCTTAGCATAAAGATTGAATAGATATGGAATGAGGATACAACCCTGACACACTTCTGAATTTTAATTCATGTAGTGTTCCCTTGCTCTATTCATTCAATAACCTCTTTGTCTAGGTATAGGTTTTGCATGAGCACAATTAAGTGTTCTGGGATTTCCATTTTTCTCAGTGTTAGTCATAATTTGTTTATAATCCACACAGTCAAATGCTTTTGCATAGTAAATAAAGCAAAAATTGACATTCTCTTAGTATTCTTTGCTTTCAATCAGAATCTCTCTGACATCAGTAGTGGTACCCCTGGTGCCATTACTTCTTCTAAACTCAGCTTGAACTTCTGGAATTTCTGTTTATGTACTATTCTAGCCATTTTTGTGTGATCTGCAGTAATACTTTGCTTACGTGGATACTAATTAATGATATTGTTGTTGTTGTTGTTATGTGCCGTTGAGTTGCTTGTGACTCATAGTGACCCTATGTACAATAGCTCTAAACTCTGCTCTGTCCTGTGCCAATCTCATTGCCTCCAAAACACTCATCCCGATTGCCCCAGTCACCGAATCAGTCCCTCTCCCAGAGAGCCTTGCGCCCCTTCACCTGCCCTCCACCCTCCCAAGCATGATGTCCCTCTCCAAGGACTGGTCCCTCCTTACAACATGACCAAAGTATGTCAGACAAAGTTTCAGAATCCTTGCCTCCAAAGAGCAGCCCAGTTTAACCCTCTCCGGGATGAATCTGTTTGTTTTCTTAACAGTCATGGCACTCTCATCACTCTTCTCCAACACTAAAGCTCAAAAGCATCAATTCTCCTTCTATCCTCCCTGGTCATTGTCCAGTTCTCTGATGTATAACAAGTGATTGCAATGACCATGGCCTGTACCAGACGCACCTTAGTCTCCAGAGACACACCATTGCTTTTTGGCACTTTAGAGAGGTCCCTAACAGCAGACTTTGTCATGGCAATACGTCTTTTAATTTCCTGGCTGCTGGTGCCAAGAGTGTTGATTGTGGAGCCAAACAGACTAAAGCTGTGAACAATCTCAATCTCTTCACCATCCATCCTGATGTTGTCAATTGGTCCAGTGGTGAGAATCTTTGTCTTTTTGACATTGAGCCTCAATCCATATTGAAGGCTACAGTCCCTGACCCTCAGCCACAAGTGCTTCAGGTCCTCCTCAGTTTCAGCAAGCAGGGTTGTGTCATCTGCATAATGCAGATTGTTGATATATCTTCCACCAATCCTGATGCCACATATCTTCTCATAGAGTCCAGCCTCCCAGATGATCTGTTCTGCATACAGGTTGAAAAAGTATGGAGAAAGGACACATCCCTGGTGTACGCCCTTCCCAATTTTGAGCCATGCAATGTTTCCTTGCTCTGTTCTGATGACTGCCTCTTGGTTCAAAAGTTTCGCATTAGCACAATCAAGTGTTCTGGGATTCCCATTCTTCTCAGAGTCAGCCACAGTTTGTTATGGTCCACACAGTCAAACGTCTTTGCATAATCAATGAAGCACAGATAGACATTCCTCCGGTACTCCCTGCTTTCAGCCAATATCCATCTAACATTAGCTGAAATATCCCTAGTGATACTGTTCAATAATTTCTACATTCTTTTGGGTCACCTTTCTTGGGAATGGAAACAAATACAGCTCTCTTCAAGTGAGCTGGCCAGGCAACTGTCCTCCAAATTTTATGGCACATCTAGGGTTATGTCTGTTAGTTGAAACATTTCAATTGGTGTCCCATCAATTGCTGGGGCTTTATTTTTTACCAATGATATTTTATCTTACAAAGGTTAAAAGGAAAGTGAATAAAGAAGAAAGATGACACACTACTTGAATTTCCAGCTTCCTATACAGTGAGAAAAGAATATGTTATAGTAGCACTAGATAACTAAGAATTTGGTTATGAAAGAGCAGGGTGCTGCTTTAACAGACACTAAAAATGTAGAAGTGATTATATAATTTAGTCATAGTTTTTTTGTTTCTGTTGTTGCTAAGTGCCATTGAGTTGACCATGACTCATAAGAGAGTCTATGAACAAAAAAAAAATTTGACTTGGAGGAAGTGTAAGCAAAGGGCTCTCCTTAGAGGCAAGGATGGTGAAACTAGAGCTCTTATATTTTGGGCATGTTATCAGGAGACCAATCCTTGGAAAAAGACATCACACTGTATACAGTGAGGATCAGAGAAAGAGAAGAAGACCCCAAACAATAAGAATTGATGAAGTCACTGTAACAATGAATTAAAGTATATCAGAGATGGTGAATATGGCATAGGATAGGGCAAGGTTCAGATCTGTTGTTCATAAGTTGCAGTTCTCTTGATGGCACTTAGAAAGAACTCACTACTCAATTGTAAAGTCATGTCTACATTTTAAGTATTTGTTAAATCAGTATCTTACTCTTCCAGTCCTAAATTTTAGTTATCCAAACTAAATATTTAATTCTGCTATAGCAGAAATATTGTTGTTGTTATCATGTGTCAAGTCATCTGCAACCCTTTGTACAGCAGCTCTGAAGTTTACCCTGTCCTGAGCCAGTCTCACTAATTCCAACACATCAACCCCCATTGCCACAGTTATTATATCAATCCATCTCATCCAGGATCTTCCTCTCCTGTGCTGTCCCTCCACTCTTTGTAGCATGATGTCCTTTTCCAAAGATTGGTCTCTCCTGGCCATGTGCCCAAAGTATGTGAGAGAGAGCTTCAAAATCCTAGCCTCCATGAAGAAACTTGGTTTCACCTGCTCCAAGACAGATCAATTTGTTTCCCTGGCAGTCCATGGTATATTCAAGACTTTCTCCAGCACCACAATTTGAAGGCATCAATTCTTCTTCTATCATCCTTAGTCATTGTCCAGCTCTCTGATGCATAGCAAGTAATTGCAAAGACCATGGCCTGGATTAGGCACATCTTAGTCTCTAGATTGACATAATTGCTTTTCAGTTCTCTGGAGAGGTCCCTGACAACAGATTTTCCAATGTAATTCATCTTTTTATTTCCTGACCGCTGGTGCTAAGAAGTTTTGATTGTGGAGCCAACCAAGCTGTAACTGTTAACAACCTTAATCTTTGCTCCATCTATCATGGTGCTGCCAATTGGTGAGAATCTTTGTTTACTTGAAGTTGAGCTTCAATCCATATTGAAGACAACAGTCCTTGACCTTCTACATCAAGTACTTCAGGTCTGCCTCAGTTTCAGAAAACAAGGTTGTATCATCTATATAACGTAGGTTGTTGATGAGTCTTCCTCCAAACTAATGCCACATTCCTCCTCATAGAGCCTTACTTCCTGAATGATCTGTTCTGCATATAGATTAAACCCAGCTTGTATTTCTGGTTGATCTCTGTCAATATATTGTTCCAGTCATTTCTGGATAATCTTTAGCTGAATTTTACTAGTGTGTGATATTAGTGATATTGTTCAATAATTTCTACATTCCGTCAAGCCATCTTTTTCTGTAATGGAAATAAATATGGATTTCTTCTAGTCAGTTGGCCAGTTAATTGTCCGCTAGATTTCTTGACATAAGCTGTTGAACACATCCAGGCAGCATGTTTGTTGAAACATGTGAGTTGGTAGACCATCAATTCCTGGGGCTTTATTTTTCTGTCAAGTCCTTCAGAGCTGCCCGAACTTCTACCTTCATGACCACTGCCTCTCAATCATATATTGTTTCTTGAAATTCTTCTGTGTCAGCTAATTCTTTTTGGTACAGTGACTCTGTATTCTCCTTCCATCTTCTTTTAATGCTTCCTGAATTATTCAATATTCTGCCCATATCAACAGAAATATTAGAAATGGATAACTTTAATAAATAGGAATTCATTTTCTCACATTTAGAATCCTGAAAGCCGCAGGTAGAGCAACCTCTTTTTTCCATGCTCCTTAACTTTCCTTTTATCTTTTGTACGCTAAAATATTTTAAAAAAAATTAAAAACTCAAAGATGAGAGTCACTTGGATAATAGTGTGACTAAAGGTTTTACTTGTCTTACATACTCTTGTAAGATAATATCTCAGGATAGACTTCTTATTGACTGTACCTCATTAACATATGTGTTGTTATTGTTGTGAACTGTTGAGTTAAATTGACTCATCATTGACCCTCTAGCAGGTTTTCAGAGGCTGTAAATTGCATGAGAGGGAATTCCCCACTCCTTTTTTTTCTTCTCTCAGAGAATCTGGTGGATTCAAGACACATACATACCTTTGTTTGGAAATAAAGGTTAAGATTTACGATAAATATATCACAAAATGGATGATAATTACATCAAAGCCCCAAATGAAGGACAACTAGAAATCATGACCTAGCCAATTTGATATGTGTTTGTTGGAGTGGCTGGAGACACACAGTTCAGTCCCTGACAGTGGACCATTCAAAACAAGTATATATTTAGGTGAAACAATGTCTCTTTGTCTTTTCATTAAAAATAAAGAAAGAAAAATCTAACACCATACTCTTACCTTATAACAAGTTCATTATCTGTTCATCCTGTTTAACTCCTTTTAGAAGCTCTTTTTAATTTTTTTTTAAATTCATTGTTAGACATTTTCTTCCCTATCTCCATTCCTCTTCCTCCCAGCCCACCCTGCAGTGCACCCCTTTTTCTAGATTGTTCTCATACATATAATGCATGATCATATATCCCTTTTGGACAGTTCTTCCCCTTATCATCTTTGCAATATCCTTCTTTGCATTCCTATTTCAGATTATACTGGCAAACGAACATTTATCTAGCATGACCCATGCTTTTGTGCCTGGCATTTTACTTATATTAATTCTTTGGCTTCTCACACCTCTAACATATGTACTGTTAGTTAATATCCATGTTCAAAAAAGAAGAACTTGGCACAGAAAGCTGATATCACTTGCTCAAGGTCAAGTTGCAGGGTTGAGATTTGAATCCAGGCAAGGTGTCACTAGGCTCTGTATGCTAAGATCATGTCAACATGAGTGATCTCTCTCGTGTGGGGGAAGAGGTCTGCTTGAACAACATACTTGTAATTGGTTGCCATTCAGTCAGTTCTGGTTCATGACAACCTTATACACAATAATACAAATCGTTGCCCAGCCCTATGCTATTTTCATGATTATTGGTACAATTGAGCCCGTTGTTGTTACTATTCATATATAACCCTGAGCATTTACTGACCCATGTAAGAAGGAGAAAGATCTATCATTAAGTTTTAGAAAAATTGTTTTTCATGAAATATTAAACACATCATCTACACTCAGAGTGATGCCTCAGTCATGACTAATACCAGTATTTGGGTCAAGGTAGAGGGTGAATTATGCATCTTGAGAGGAAGCTCATGTAAACAACAGTCTCTCAAAAAAATCATGCCTGTGGATGGAGCCTGAGCCCCTTTGTTTTCTTGTGTTAACTTCTGTTCGTTGTTGGGGACTTTTGTCTCTGGGGTAAGGGAGTTCTTTGGCTTTTCCACTGTCTCTATGTATTTTTTTACTTTGCTTTCCTGGGTTCTAACCTTGTGCTAAGCTTGGCTCCTTTCCTGGATCAGAAAGTGAGTGTTCGAAATCCTACCCCACCCTCCCTTCTGTCACCTTCTGGCTGGACTCTCGTTTGTCTTCTTTCTTCTTAGTGCTGAAAGATTTAGTCTGACTCACCTTGACATAAAACTAAGATAGGACCTGACTGATAAGACAGGACACAAAATAGCCAAAAGAAAAAGAATCTATCCAACTGGTTGCTGTTGTTAGCTGCTGTCAGATTGGCCCCCAACTCATGACAATCTCATGCACAATACAAGGACACACTGTCCAGTCCTGCACCATTCTCATTGTTGACTGCAGATTTTAACACTGTGATCCATGGAGTTTTCATTGGCTGGTTTTTGAAAATAGAACACCAGGGATTTCTCCTTAATTGCTTGGTAGAGTCCAGCCATTTGTTGGCAAAGATCACAGAGTTAGCTCCTATTGTATGTGTGCTGTTCAGGACAGTATCAGGTAGAGAACCTTATAGTGCTGATACTATGGGATCCAGAGTGAGAGAGGAGGAAGGCCAAGGCAGGGGTAGGAAGCGTGCTGAAGACCTCCTTGGCCTCTTTTCTGGGAGTCATTCATGCAACCAGGGGCTGACTTGATGGCTCCAGGAAGCCCTATCCCCCTGTGGCCTCTGTGGCACAGGCAGGACCTGGGGGGTGATATTTGCAAAGGCATCTTCCTTTTCTAATTCTGTTGCTCCTCCCCTGGGAAGGAAAATCAAAACCAAACTTCAGTTGTCAAGTCAGTTCTTATTCATAGTGACCCTCCATTGGGTTTCAGAGGCTGTAAATCTTTACAGAAGGGACTGCCCATCTTTCTTCCAGGGGGCAGACAATGGATTTGAACTGCTAGCCTTTTAGGTAACAAATTTGACATATTACAAACCGCTCCACCAGGGCTTTTTCTGGGAAGGATGGGACATGATAAAAGGAAGTACAGAAATTTTCATCTATGTCTTGGCTTCTTGGCCTGGAGAGGGAGACCTCAGAAAGCCAGGACTTTTGCCCATCAGAGAATGACCAAAAGACAAGCTGTTGCCAGGAATCAGTCCTGTCTCATGGCAATTTCATATTTGTCAAAGCAGACATGTTCTCAACAAAATTTTTCAGTAGCAGTTTTCTTTTGGAAGTAAATTGCTTACCTTTTCTCCCAAGGCTCTTTTGGGTGAATTCAAAGTTGCAATCAAACTTGCAGCATAGTTCTTAACAATTTTATTCCATCCAGGAACTCCTTGATGAGATCAAAATACCATCAGTCCTCCCAGAGTCTGTTTAACAGAAACAAAGCAGGCCATCCCGGGAGGAAGACACAGAGGAGATAGGACACTGTGGCATCTT
This sequence comes from Elephantulus edwardii, assembly GCF_000299155.1. Taxonomy (NCBI): domain Eukaryota; kingdom Metazoa; phylum Chordata; class Mammalia; order Macroscelidea; family Macroscelididae; genus Elephantulus; species Elephantulus edwardii. The sequence continues at coordinate 2,766,627 of NW_006399794.1, forward strand.
CATGTATGTCCTTTGTAAGATCCAGAGCCAGGGTCTTGGTTTGATTACTGGGTTAGAATGTTACTGAACCTCTGCTTGAATGGGAACAGAATTTTATCTCCATGTAGCTGAACTTTCTGTCCTTCGCTGCCTCGCTGTAGGCTATGGAAGTGCCAGTGGCCTTCTGTGTGCTCCTTCTACCTCCATGGTCCACCTCCTCCTATTAATAACCTACAAGAGAAACAAAGAAAAAGTTTTGATTGAAGGGTAGACTGCATGGGTATATACATTTGTCACAATCCATCAAACTGTACAGTTGAGATCTGTATTTCACTGAGTGCCAAAGAAACATTATTTTATTCTTAAAAACCAAGTACAAGAAAGAAACCTGGGAAGTCTTGTGCCTGAGAGAGGCAGGGGAGCTGGGGGTCTGGGGGGTGCCCCTTTTTGGGAGGTCACTGAGAAGATGCACTGTGAGTTGGTGGAGAAAGTGGATCCTAAGGGTTGGGGTTTCCAGATCAGGCCAGGAAGGTAAGAGTGGGAAGGTAAAGGCAGGCCTCCATCTTAGTGCCAGTCAGGTTGGGATAGTGGCATACGGGTTCAGATTAGTTCACTGCAATGGGTTAATATCCTGTTCTTTTCTGTAAGGCGCAGTTGTCATTTCTGAACAGGAACCTTGGGAGGTTTAAGAGGTGAACACCCTAGGAGGCATTGTAAGTCAAGAGAAGGGAGTTTCCTTAGCATAGTCCTCGGCTTGGCTTTTATGTTACTATGGCAACACTATGGGCTACCTCTAAGGTAGCTCAAGGCAGAACCTCTGGCAGGTGCTGCCTCCTGCTCTTAGCTATAAGACCTTTCGTAGCCCTTGAGATTTACCAGTAATAACTGCCTTCCTCTACAGTGTCCCTTGAGCTTCAAATCCTTCCCTTCTAAAGATTAAAATAGGTAGCTGGGGCCTGTTGTTGGTAAGGAATTGATTGAATTCCTTTCTGTGGCTTCAAGGGCGCAACATCTGTATGAACATTGAAGTGGAAAGGAGCAGGTGTATTGCAATGGAGAGAGAAGGCAGCAGGAGCCAGGGTCACTACTGTCACTAGGATCAGACTACGGTCCATCCAAGATGGTGTGCACACATGCTGCCACCTCTGTGAGATGTCCACAGGTGTGTGTGGATTAACTGGAAGGGCCTGAAGTCTGGGTATAAGGATTGTTTTAATGGTAAGCCTCTAGACACACCCTGAGGCCTCCAGACTTTAGGAACCAGAAGGGTGACTTCATGGGTGCATGTGGTAGTAGGACAATAGCTCCCCCACTTGTTTTTATCCTACTTTCTAGGACCTGTGATCAAGAGCCATGACAAAAAAAAATTTAAGGTTGCTAATCAGCTTACTTTTAGATAAGTATATTATCCTAGGACCTCTGGTGACCTCGTGGTGAGAGGCTGTGCTGCAATCCCAAAGACACGCGATTCAAATCCACCAGCTGATCCATAAACAAAGAATGGGCAGTCTCTTCTTATGTGATTGAGTACCTCTGAAACCAGCCAGAAAGTCAGCTATTAGTTGGTTCCAACTCAACAGCACACAACAACAAAGACAATGCAACTATACCTCACTACCAAGTGGTTCCAATTTTTACTGATCCTCCATTGGATTTGTAAGCCTGTAAATTGAAAAGAGCTGGAGTTGGAAAGTGAGGGCCAACCTCACTTGGTATTTTTTAAACTAAAGGAACTAAACAAATTCAAGCCCTGAATTGCAGTACTTAAGGATGCTATGGACAGAGTATTAAAAGATGGAAGGAAGACACAGAGTCACTATACCAAAAAGAATTGGCTGACACAGAAGAATTTAATGAAACAACATATGATCAAGAGGCAATGGTGATGGAGGAAGTTCGAACTACTCTGAAGGAATTGGCAAAAAACAAGGCCCTAGGAATTGTTGGAATACCAATTGATATATCTCAACAAACAGATGCTGCCCTGGACATGCTCACCAGATTGTGCCACAAAATCTGGAGGACAATTACCTGGCCAATTAACTGTAAGGAGTCTCATATTTATTCCCATTCAAAAAAAAAAAAAAAGGTAGCCCAACAGAATATGGAAATTATTGAACAATATCCTTCTGAAGATTATCCAAAAATGACTGGAACAACACATTGACAGAGAACTACCATATATCTAAGTTTAGAAGAGAATGTGGCACTAGGGATATCATCACAAATGTCAGATGCATCTTGGCTGAAAGCAAAGGGTACAAGAGGAATGCCTATCATGTTTCGTTGACTATGCATAGGCATTTGACTATGTGGATCACAACAAATTGTGACTAACCTTCAGAAGAATGGGAATCCCAGGACACTTGATTGTGCTCATGTGAAACCTATACTTGGACTAGAAATCAGTCCTCAGAATAGGGCAAGGAAACACTACATGGTTCAAAATCTGGAAAGGAGTATGTCTCTATACATTTTCATTCTATATGCAGAATAGGAAGTAAGGCTTTATGAGGAGGAATGTGGCATCAGGATTGGAGGAAGACTCATCAACAACCTGCAATAGTCAGATGACACAATCTTGCTTGCCAAAACAGAGTAGAACCTGAAACACTTGCTGCAGAAGGTCAATGACTGCATTATTTAGTATGGATTGAAGCTCAACATCAAGAAGACAAAGATTCTCACCAATGAGCCAATTGGCAATGCCACAATAGTTAAGGAAGAGATTAAGTTGTTAAAAATGTCAGCTTGCTCAGCTCCCCAATCAACACTCTTGGCACCAGCATTCAGAAAATCAAAAGACAAATTGCATTGGGAAAGTCTGCTGTCAAGGACCTCTCCAAAATGCTATAGAGTATGGGGACTAAAGGTGCACCTTGTTCAGGCCATGGTCTTTGCAATTACTTGCTATGCATTATAGAGTTGGAAAATGACTATGAAAGACAGAAGGAGAATTGATGCCTTTAAGTTGTGGTTCTGGAGAAGAGTATTGAACCTACTCTGGACAGCCAAGAAAACAAACAGGTCTGTATTGGAGAGGGTGAAACCAAGTTTCTCTTGGAAGGCAAGGATTTTGAAGTTCTGTCTCACATACTTTGGGCATGTTGCTAGGATGTCCTTGGAGAAGAACGTCATGCTTGGAAAGGTGAAGGGTCAATGCAGGAAAGGAAGGCCCCCGAAGTGATGGATTAGCACAGTAACTAGGGTTATGGGGGTTGGCATGTTGGAGTCACTGAGACTGGCTCAGGACAGGGCAGGGTTCAGAGCTATTGTGCATAGGGTTGCTATGTGTCACAGGTGAGTCGATGGCACATAACAACAACAAATTGCAAAGGGAGTTGACTGCCTATCTTTCTCCCTCAGAGCACTGAAGGATTCAAACTGCCAGAGATTCAAATCCTTTAGGTTAACAGTGCAACTCAGTGTGGGTTGTTTCACTAGGGCTCCCTGTGTAATCACAACAGATCTTTTAAAATATGAAAGAGGAAGAGAAAAGAGTCAAAACTAGGGAAATGGCATTGTGAGACTTGGCCATCTAGTTCTGTCTTTGGCAGTGGGGTGGGGAATATGGGTGACCTTTAAAATCTGGAAAAATCAAGAGCATGTTTCCTCCCTTAGAGCCTCTAGAATGGAATGCATCCCTGCTGCCACATGTTTAGCCCCATTTTTAGCTTTTGAATCCCTGAACAAGAAGATAATATATTTGCATTGTTTTAGCCATTACATTTGTAGTAATTTGTTACAGCAGCAAAAGGAAACTAATACGGTGTTCAGCCTGTAGCATTGTGGGATTTAATAGTCTGCTGTTACCATCTTGAAATTCTTAGTTTTTAAATCAGCTGGGAGCTCTGGTGGCTTAGTAATAAATTTGCACTGCCAGCCTAAAGGTATGCGGTTCAAATCCACCAGCAACTCCAGAGGAGGAAGATAGACAGTCTCCACTCATGTGATTTATTGTCTCTGAAAACCTACTGGGGTCGTCAGCTATGAGTCAGTTCCATCTTGACAATGTGTAACAATGACAACATTTTCCATTGGTTCCCATGGATTAGTAGATGGTCTTGGGAATTATAATTATGGATGGGAAGAGAGATGCCTCCAGGCAGGGCAGCCGAGCTCGTGATTGCCCCACTCTCTGGGAATTGTTTCTCCTGGCCTAGTAATTTACTAGAGTCACCGCTGGCTCACTTTCCGCATGTTCCAGGCATGATGCAAACTGCTTTGTGTGCCTTTTCTTGTTTAGCTCTTTTCCCATCTCTCTGAGATAATTTTTATTATTTCTATTTTATCTAGGAGAATACTGAATATTCATGATGTTAATAAGTTTGCCCACGTTTCCACAGGTGTTATGAGGCAGAACTAGTATTTTCACCTTTCTCTTGTGACTCTAGCACACCACACTGTCTCAGCTTGCTCTTGTCCCATCATGCCTGGAAGAGCTTTTCTAATTTAAGGTTCTGGTTCTTCAGAGAAGACCCATCTATATTCATGGGTTGGAAAACATGTGTCCTCGAAGAGGATAGCCTCTAGACAAAGGAGTAACATAAGTATCCTTAGTAATTATCCTACTATTGCTTTGAAAATGCTGACTACACAAACACAGTTGGGGAAAATACACCTTAACATTATTATTTTTCTTGGTTTTGTTGGGTGCCATCAACTACAACTCACAGTGACCTTATGAACAACTAATCTGAGCCATGTCCTGTCCTCCACCACCCTTACCATCTCTGTTATGCTTAAGTCAGCTGTAGTTGGCACTACTGACATATTGACTTCTTCCTCGCTTTCTCTGACTGTCTACCTTTTCTGTATGATATCTTTTTCTACAGACTGGTTCTTCTTGAAAACATGCCCAGAAGTATGTGATGTATACATCTTTGCCTCTAAGAAGCACCTTGGTAGCACTTCTTCCAAGACAAATTTGGTTTTTGGCAGGCCATGGTGTGGTGAGGATGGCACAGGATAGGGCAGGACTCAGATCTATTATTCACAGGGTGTCTGTAAGTTTTATTTGATTTGATAACACCTAACAACAATATCAGAAGTCCCAGGAGAGTGACTTCTCCCCCATCTTGTGGTGTGGCCATCAGGAGCCAAGAAGACTGAAGAGAATCAAGTATGAGGGGAAAAGTAAGCTAAAGGACTATTGGACAGTCTGGTTTATTGTTTTAGTTAAGCACAGAGTAAATGTTGAACTCAGTGATTCCGTTTTTATGAGGTTATGGTGGAATTCTTACTCAAATTATGTTTCCGTCTGAAGCTTTTCTACTACTCATTTGTTCACATAAGCAATGCACTTGGTTGTCATTCAGCAGTCAAATGCTTTCTGAATTTCAGCTCTCTGCTAGTCATGGTTCTGTTATTGTTATTGTTGGATGGCCATAGAGTCTAGGATGACTCGTAGTGAACCTATGAACAAAAGAACTGAAGTCTTTCTATAACTATAGTTGTTTCTCAAAGTTTATAGAGTTTCCAGGGGCATGTTGTTTAGGAATTAGCTGCCACTCCTGCTTCCAAATATGTCTTAATCTGGGAGCTCCACCAAACACTGTCCACCATGAGTAACAATTATGGAATTTGACACCCCAGTGGCACAGAGTTCAGCATCACAGACATTCCAGGTTACTTCAGTATAACAAATACACAGACCAGTGCTGCACCACTGAGAATGTTTTCATAAATTATAATTACACTGTTGTGTTGTTGTTGATTGCCTTCGAGTCAAGCAAGCGTCATAGTGACCCTATGAACAAAAGGCCTGAAGCCCCTCTACAACCATTGACATTTATCAAAGTTCATAGAGTTTCCAGAGGCATGTTGTTTAGGAAGTGGATTCAACTCTTGCTAGTCACTAGATTATTCTGGTGAGCAAAACACATATAGTCCTGACCTCAGAAAGCTCATGGCCTAAAGGGGGCACTGGTTACTAAATAACCACACACAGTGTTGTATCCTTTGTCCATACCTTTTCAACCTGAGTGAATAATTTGTGAAGCCAAACTCTATGAAGAAGAATACGGTATCAGGATCAGAGGAAGACTCATCAACAACCTGTGTTATGCAGATGACACACTTTGCTTGCAGAGAATGAGAAGGACCTGATGCACTGGCTGCAGTAGATCAAAGACCATACATACAATATTAAGAATACAAAGATCCTTACCATGAGGGTAATGGACAACATCATGACAGATGGAGAAAAGACTGAGACTGTCAACAACTTTATCGTACTTGAATAAAAAATCAACAGCAGTCAGAAGATAAGGAGACATGTGGCTTTGGGTAAATCGAGCTCAAGGACAGCACCAAAATACTGTCGAGCAATGATGTCATTTTTAAGACTAAGGTCTGCCGTATTCAAACCATGGTCTCTTCCATCACATGTTATACTGCAGAGAGCTGGACAATAAATAAGGATGACAGAAGAAGAATTGATGCCTGTCGTAGTGTTGAAGAAGAGTGTCGAATATCCCATCAAGTGCCAAAAGAATGAACAGATATTTCTTGGAAAAGAAGCAGCCAGAGTGCTCTCTGGAGGCAGGGAGGGCAAAACTTGGTCTCTCATACTTTTGACATGTTACTAAGAAATGCTATTCCTTGAATAGGGATATCATGGTTGGAAAGATGGAGGGTTAGTGAAATATAGAGATGGGTTGACGTGATGATTGTAGCAATGAGCTCAAGTGTATCAGAGATGGTGAGTTGACACAGGATAGGACAAGATTCAGATCTGCCGTTCATAAGGTCACTATGAGTTGTATTCGAATTGACAGCACCCAACAACAACAAGTGGCATGAAAGCAAAGTGGAGGGTGCAGTGCGTGTTTCACAAGGGATCTGATGCCAGCCTGGGTTGTGAAGTTAGCTCTTCTGTGCTGTGTTGTGTATGTGTGCTCTCAGAGAATAAGAAACTAGACCTACTTGGGTGACCACAGGTTGTTGGAGTTGATTGCAGGGATGGAGGGATGGAGGGGAGATCAGAAGAGAATCTACACCTTCTTGTTTGGTAGGAGAGCATCGTGGTGCAGGTTATCCTGGAAGAATCCGGGTCTTCTTTTGTCTGATGGTGACTGTCCGTGTCAGCTGTTCACTTACAACATTTTTCTTCCTTTTTCTATCATTTCTACTGTTTGACCTTCTACCTAACCTTCTTAGGGCATATCACAGTCAAAGCTCCTAAGAGAATGGTCTTGCACTGATGACCAGGGCTCTAGTATCAAGCCACCACAGGATAGACAACCAACAAATAGAACACTATTTTAGGCTCAGAAATCAGTGTCTGTGGTCTCATCAGTTGTAGGCCAAATTGTGATACCATATGCAGCAAACATAAAATTTTGTACCAAAATTATTTGGATTGTTTTTCTAAAAGGAAACAATGTAACCTGGAGACAAGTTTAGGCTTCCTGCTCCCAGCTGTGTTTTAGCTTATTGGTTCATGTCATCCAACAGCCAGCAGACTATATCCTCTCTGTACCTCATGAAGAATTGGCAGTTCAGAAGCAATTCTTCCATTTTCCCCTTCCACTGACTTTTTAAATATCTGGGAACCCAACATCATTTCCTGGGTAGTAGTGGAAGAGAGGGTGGAGACTACTTCTAGGGATTCTGAGCACGGTTTTGAAGTTACATGAACCCAGGTTTAAGGTCTGGCTGATAATGTCCCATCTTAGCCCTGTTTCCCTCATCCATAAAATAGAAGTAATAATGTTTAGTACATGGACTGTAGGAAGGGATAAAATGGAAAAATAAACAATAAAAATGCCTGAACATTTCTTGCCATGCTTTATGGCCCATGATAAGCACTCAGTAAATGGAAATTATTATTATTCTTATTATGATGTCTAAATATTATTCATGAATTCTAAGTATCCGAGCAGTGGGGATAACAAACACCATAAAGGTTCTTAGAGCTGGGGGTAGGGAGATTGGGAGGCACAGCAGCGTGTGGTGGGGAAGCTTGACTGTCTTCATGTTTGATGGGAATCCCAGAATTGCCCTCACCCATTAGTTTCATAAAGTTCAGCACATGGAAAACAGAACAAAGCTTCTATCTAAGCTGGAAAGCTCTAGAAGAAGCCAGCTTTCTGCCCAAGTAAAAGCAGAAGGGGATCGGATGAGTCCTGTGCCTGTAGGTAGGAGGTAGAGGCTGACATGAAGGAATTGATGGCTATAAGAGCCCATGTCTCCCATGGACTATACCTTAGATGGCTGATGGAGGGAAAGGCTTCTCTAGGAGAAATATGAAAAGAAAGAGGGGATTGAAAGAGGGTACCACTTATTCAGGTGGCACCTGAGACTGTCACCTTCTCATATCCTCTGTCCAAGTGAGTCCCTTCTAATTCCAAAGTCCTTTCATATTGGACCATGTCTCACATGTGTACTGGCAAATACAAGTTCATCTTCCACCTTGATCTTTATTTTGGAAGAGGTTTTATGCCTCCTCTCTTCCTTTAACCAAGCTGCCCTTCTGCCTCTGTTGAGGTCTCTAAGAAGGGCAACTCCACCAATCCTATATGGGCATGTCCAGTATAGCAGATGACACTGGCAGTCATACTGAGCCTTATCTGGTAGCCAGGAACCTGTGCTGGCAGCATGGAATCGTCCTCTGTTTCCCTTCCTCTCCCAGGTAATGGCACCGAAGCTCGTGATATAAATTTGTCTCATAAACAACTCCAAGCAATCTCAGAGGGACTCTGCTAAGAGGCTCCCTATGTGGCTGCACCTCATCCCTACATCTCCTTTCATGTACTGAGATCGATAAAGTTGAGTTTATCGTGACCATCAATTCTGCCTTATTAGACAGCCATATTACTCCTCTCTCAGAAATGCCTTATTTTTATCTCTAGTGGAAAATGGCTTGACTTTGAACAAGAATAAAAGTATAAAGGGAACTTTTATGGCTTAATTTTACAGGAGAATTTACCTTGTCTCAAAATAAGAAAGGAGGCTCACGGAGCTTAAATGTCAGAGGGCTAGTTACACTTACAGGAGCACTGCTGGGTCAGTGATAGAGTTCTTACCTTCCATTTGGGAGCCCTGGGTTCAAGTCTGGGTCCATATACCTCATGTACAGTTAGCAATGTCTGTCAATAGAGGCACGCATGTTGCTACCATGTTATCAGGGTCATCAGAACTTCCAGATTAAGAAAGAGAAGGGAGGAAGGCTTGATTATCTGCTTCCAGAAAGCATCCAGTGAGAAGCTTAGGGATCACGATTGTTTAACCTACAGTTGGTCATAGGGTGGCACAGCAGGGCAGGTGACATTTCACACTGTTCTGCATGAGGTCACCATGAATTGGGCTAACTTGAAGACAGCTAACAAGTTATACTGTAGCATTCATTGAGCTTTTTTTTTTTATCTTTTTCCCTTCCCTGGAGAAGTAAGAGTGAGAAGAGGTGAGCATGCAGAGTCAGACCTCCAGGGCTGGTGAGAGGGGCAAGTTTGAGGGAAGCATGAGCTGAGTTTTTCTTGTGGACAGGAATGGAGCAGAATATGTGGGAAGCCAGGTGTTGAAGGATCAAGTGTTAGGTGAGAACATCTCAGCACAGCAGGTACGACAAAGTCCGCACGGGTTACTGCTGGTGCAGGGGCAAAGCTTGTGGTCAGTGCTATAGTAAGAGAGCTGAGCTGTAGTTTAGAGAGATTCTCTTTCATGGTAGTTCTTGGCAAGCCTCAGGGGCCCTTCTGCCTGCTTCTATGTCTCAGAGTATCTGACGGTGAAGACAGTAGGTATGACCAGCAGGCAAGTCACCTTATTTATACACTCTTCTTTTTTTTTCTCTCTCCTCTTTCTCAGAAATGTCTTCCTCTTTTCTCCTTCTTTCTCCCTGAAATTATTGTCCTGCCTAGATTCCTCCCATTCTGTTTCCTGAATCACCACATCTCCTTACACGGTCATCAAATAATACCTCCAGCATGAATGTCCTGAGGCCAATTTTAAAGTGGGACATCATTCTTGGAAAGGTGGAGGGGCAGCAAAAGAGAGGAAGACCTTCAACCACCTTTCCAAACATGATGTCCCTCTCCAAGCAATAACTTCTTCTAGCAACATTCCCAAAGGATATGAGATAAAGCTGCACCGTCTTTGCCTCCACGGAACACTTCGACTGAACCTGTCCAAGACGTATCTGTTCATTCTTCTGGCAGTCAATCGGATCTTCAGCATTCTTCTCCAGCACCACAGTTCAAAGGCATCAATTCTTTTTCTGCCATCCTGAGTCATTGTCCAGCTCTCAGATGTATAGCAAATGACTGAAATGACATGGCATGAATCAGGATTACCTTTGTCCTCAAACTGGCATCATTGTTCCTCAATAATTTGTTGAGGAAAGGCATGTATATTTTTATTCAAAAAATATTACTAGCTTGCTCACTCATTGGAAGCAGAATGTGGGGGCAGTGCGTCTGCAGTGGTGAAAAAGCCTTCAATAAGCTGCCTTCAATAAGCTTGTGGTCTAGCTGCACCGTGACCAATTGTTCCAGTTTGCGGGAGATTGATGAAGTTACCTGGATATGGGTTTTCAACTATAAAGACAGGAAATTTCTGGCCAAACCAGAATGAATTGGTTATCCCATCTGGTCAGGATGGTGATAAGAGGCAGTTCCTTAAGACATTTGATGATGACAAGGTACTGATCAGAAACTCTTTCTTTAATGAGATGTCTTCTAATCAGTGTGTGTGAGATGAAAATTGCAGCACTTTTTCGAGAAAAAGCCTACATGATCATTTCTTCTAACTTTCTGATAGTAGAGGCATGGCAATGAGTGAGATGAAGGGGGGGGTGCCCATGATCACACAGCAAGGACGCCGAGCTGGAACCAGCGGCTGGCCCATCTCCCTCCCACAGTAGGTAGTTTCCCTGGAAACTACCCTGCTATGTGTCTCTTATTCTTCCTATGCTTCATTTCTCCTGGTCACCCAAGAGAGGGGGGAAAAATAAGAAAGGTGAAAGAAAGTGTCCATGATATCCAGAGAGACCTCCAGCAATGTGGCTGTTGCCTGGAGATACCTGAGGAGCTCTCAGGAGAGAAGAAGAAGACGGATTAAGGAATGAAAGAATAAAACTGGTCTCAGGACATTCACATTGGAGGTATTGTTTGATGACCGTGTAAGGAGATGTGGTGATTCAGGAAACAGAATGGGAGGAATCTAGGCAGAACAATAATTTCAGGGGGAAAGAAGGAGAGAAGAGGAAGACATTTCTGAAAAAGAGGAGGGCACTCTTCTCCAGAGGTAGGAAGATTTCAAGAAAATAAAACATTTTGAGATGAGTGGCCTGCATGTAAAATTTAGGAGCCGTGTAAAGAGCACTTCGGTGGCATAGTCTGCAGGAAGCTGCAGTTCAAATCCGCTAGTGGCTCTGCAGGAGAAAAACGGGCAGTCTCCTCCCATGCAATTTACAGCCTCAGAAACCCAATGCAGGGTCAGCTATGAGTTGGTTCTGACTTAAGAACAATGTGTGAGTGACGGAAAGTAAACCTGTTAAAATCGCAAATAAAACCCACAGCTGCTGAGTCACTTCTGACTCAGAGCGACCGTGCAGGACAGGGTGGACCTGCCCACAGGCTTTCCACAGCTGGATGAAAAAAAAAACACACACACACACAAAAAACACCAAAAAACAGACAAATTTATCTTTCTCCCACAGAGAGATTGGTGGGTTCAAACTTCCAGACTTTTGATTAACAACCAAATGCTTTAACCATCCCACCACCAGAGCTCCTTAAACAAACCCATTAACCTTGTTTAATTAAAATATATTTACTGATCACCTCCTCTGTGCCAGACCCTAGTCTGAGGTTGAGAAATAGGCACAAACAGCAAAACAAGTCCCTGCTGTCAGGAGTTCACATTATAATAGAAAGAGACAGGCATAAACAAACACAAATACGTCACAATATAATAAGTGTTCTGTTAGCATTCAAAAGAATTTTTATATTAGAAAACGCCTTGTATTTAGATGTGTCTTGTATATTAAAAAAGAAGAAAGTAAAACAGTGGCTTGTATATGAAAATAGTGATTAGCATGAGTTAGCATGTAAAACAAATCTAACATTTCAATTCTGAAGGTGAAAGGCTCAGCAATTTGGTGGCAGCTCAAACAATCAAGACTGGAAAGGCCATGAGGAGGAGAAGTGAGTAAAATTTGTCTTGGAGGGAAAAAAGCCCTGGTGGTACATTGCTTAAGCACCCAGCTGCTAATGTAAAGGATGATGGTTCAAACCCACTGAGCATCTCCAAGTAAAGAAGACCTGCAATCTGCTCCTGAAGAGATTCCAACCAACCCACCCTACTGACTTTCCAGTCAGCAGTGTCTGCGCTGACTCACAGTGACAGTCTGCCCAGTTTGTGATGCTTTCAGTCTTTACTGGAGGAAACTGCCTGTCTTTCTCCCTCAGAATGGCTGATGGATTCGAACTGCTGACCTTTCAGTTAACACTACAGCACTTAATGCACTACACTGCTACAACTCCTTCCTATAAAGATTGTAGCCTAGCTATGGGGGAGAGAATAGTCTAAAAGTATTATAATTTAGGGCATTATTTTTATCGTAGGAGTATGCAATGAGGGTTGCAGAGTGGATTATATTTGGGGGTAGGGGGTGGGGTTTGGGG
>NW_006399794.1:2779380-2823062 GCF_000299155.1 Elephantulus edwardii
AAAAAAAAAAAAAAGAAAAGAACAATACAGCACAGGATTCAAAAGCAGAAATTCAGTAATTTCTTCTCAACTCTAAAAAATAATTAACAATATTTTTAAGGAGCAAAACTGGAATAAAAGTATAGAGGTAAATTACCGAAGACAACTGTGGTAAAATTCTTTCTTGTGCTTTGTGTTTTTCTTTGCTGGGTGCTTTATCCTGTATGAAAAAATACAAAAAAATAAACTGCTTATTTATTAAAAAAAAAAGATGGTAGCCTAGAAATTCCTATGGGACAGGTCTACTTTAAAAAAAATTATTATTACTATTATTATTAATTTTAATGAAAATTTACAGAGACTTTGGATTTCCATTCATTCATTGTTACATTTTTCTTCCTGCCCACCCCTCCCCTCCTGTTCCTTCTTCTCTTTGAAAAGTATAAGAAAAATTCTTTCATTGTTCTACAATCCTTCTACTTTTCACATGGAGTTGCTATGAATAGAAATCAACTTGACAGCACCTAGCAACAATGGTAAAGGGGAGGCCAAGTGGTTACATTCTTCATTTAAGAGGAAAGAAAGTAGGAGAAAGCACTTAACCCCTAACACTCCTTAGAACGACCTTGAGATCAAGATTTCAAGGGTCTGAGAACCCAAAGATAGCCCTGGGAAAGAGTGAACATGAGCAAGAGACAAAGGAACATGGTCTCCATTGCTGGTGGAGCTTGATGGGGACAAGAATGGACATGTATTGACATATTCTCATTTGAAGCTGTTCATCAAATGTTGATAAAAAAATGAATATGTGCTAGTAGTTAGATTATGGAGGGTATTCTTTTAAAATGCAGTCACAGGGAGTTAAACATGTCATCATTTTTCCAGGTCCAAGCAAGCCTTGTGGTACAAAAGGTTAGTTATTACTAGGATGTTCATGGAAAGGTTGGAGGTTTAAGCCACTGAGCAGCACCATGTGGGCAGGGCTAGCAATCAGATTCCCTAAAGATTACAGCCATGAAGCCTGGTGGTGCAGATTGACAGGGTCAAAATGAAGTGACATTGACTTGATGGCAGCTAACAACAAGGGAAGTCCAGCTGATGGTCTTGTTAGCTAAATAAGTGCCAATCGGAGGTCATTACTTGACTCTTAACCATAGATTGTATCATTGCTGCTATTAAAAAATCACATTCTTAATAATAAAAAAAACTTGAGAAAGATGTAATAACCTTAAAGATGGCATCTCAACATGTCTCCTTCTTTGAATTTCTCCTCTCTATCTGTTCCCTTCATCCCTAAATAAGCTGTGTCTCTCCATCCTTCTGTTGCCAGGTTTCTGTACCCTAGCTCCATTTTAACTTATTTGGAACTTCCCAATAGGGCTTCCTGGGCTGTATGTTTGTTTTGGAAGGTATTTTGTTGTCTATTTTTTTTCTGGTAATTCACGTTAAAATTTACAGAGAAAGTTGGTTTTCATAACTCAACATTCAAACATTGTTTTTTATGTTAGTCACAGTCCTAGTCACAGTCCTCACTTTATAGCGGCATTCTTCCCATTTTCTACCTGTGTTTCCCATTTCCCACAGGACCTTTGCACAGTTCACTTTGTGTTATCATTCAGTTTTCTGTTAAAACTGTCTTTTTCAAAAGGCCTCCTGTGACTAATCCTTCTGGAACGAGCTATTCCCCAGATCATGCTATCCTCTTACACCACACTACTTTCCACATCCATGACATTGTACTGTTGGTTTGTCCCTGCTCTTCTGTCTCCCCTGTCGAAACAATGGCTGTGTAAAGACATGGATTTGGTCCACCTCCCTCTGAACCTTCAGTGTCTAGAACAGTGATGTCTGCCTCGTGGAAAAAGTCAGTCAACATTTGCCCCATTAACAAATTCAAGAATGAATGAATTTTATGCTCTGATGAATTCTGTGTTGTGACCTGTTAATCCTTATTACAAATAAAGAATTGGGATATATTCAAAGCAGTGGAATAGCTGGGTCATAGGGAATTTCTATGTTCAGCTTTCTGAGGAAAAAATAAATAAATAAAATTTACAATTTATGCCAATTTGAGGAACGACTCAATACTTTCCCTTCCCCCACAACCCCCTCCCCTTTTGGTGAAAGAGAAGGGGAGCTGGAAATAGAATGGGAGAAGTTTCTGTAAATTTCTGGTAACCATAGAGACAGTGATTTTAGTTTATTAATCTCATGCTCTTAAGCAGGCTGGGGCCCCACGGTGATTTCTCCAAATTGCTCAGTGCTGGTTATCCTGCAGCCTTCTTCATTAAGGATGAGCAAGCCCCTTCCTTTCTTGCACACACTTTAATTACTGATGAGCAGAAGCCCTGCGCTATTGTGCTCATTACTGTGCGTTCTAACCTGGCTGCACCTCTGCCTTTGGGTGATGGAAGTGGAGTCTTCGGTTAGGGGATGGGAATCTGGAAATGAGCAGCCTCCTCTCCAGGTCCACGACAGATGCCAGGACCGGGGCTCAGGTGACCTGATCATTGCTCTGTCCTCTAATCCAGCTGTCCTGAAGATGAGACCTTGGTGGCTCTGGAGCACCATTTCCTTTCAGCCACAGAATGGTGCCAGGAGTGCCTTTCTGCCCACACTGACCGCACTTGCAGGGAATGAACTGGACATGCTCTCAGGAACCATGGCACTTCTATTGTCCGGCCTCTCTACAGAGTCTGATTTAAGGCATATGCTCTTTTTCACATGGCCACTGGCGCGTCGTTGCCTATGACCGTGTCTTACGTCCTTTAGACAAGAGACCTCCAAACCATTTCAGGCTTTCATTGGTGCTGGAAGGAAATGGGGCAGTTAGAGTCTGTTCATCTATGGCTATTTCCACTTCAGGGAAGAACCTTGAAGTAGGTATCACAAGCTCTGCATCTGGATTCTAGCTAGCAGCTGACTCAATGCCGCTCTAGGTGTGGACTCACCCTCTCTGAGCCTTATTGGATTTGGAGGCTGTCAAGGTCTCTCTGTCCTGCAGTTATGCTGAGCTGACTCTAGACGTGATCTAGCCTCAGCCGGGTTCTGACAGGGCATCCTCATGAGTCCTAAGGGCTGGGCACATGCAGTATGTCTTCCAATGATGGAGAAAGAAACATATTTCTCACCCCAGGACTGCCCTCACCTAAGTGTTAACCCATTTTGGAAATACTAAGACTTCTTTCTAGTGGCATTTTCCATCCTATCAGGTTTAGAAATATTGAGCAGTGTTCCTGGAAACACTCAGTGTCAGTTATTATACCAGGTACTCGGGTGCCAGACACTGTACTGTTCACAACTGTCCAGCTGGAATCCTTGTTGCTGTTTTAGTTGCATTAAATAAGCTCCGACTCATGGCAACTTGACATATGACAAAGCGTGACATTACCCAGGGCGGTAACATGTTTATAAGTATTCTTGTGTGTGTTTTCATTGTGTGGCTACTGGGTCAACCCATCTCACTGAACATTTCTCTTGTTTTCACTGACTCTCACCTAAATATTATACTCTTTTCTATCTAAACATTATATTTTTCTGATGGCCAAAGTAAGCAAACTTCAGCTTATCCAGTCTGGCTTGGGATTAGAACCAGAATTAACTGGAATAAATAGTGACAGATTTAGACTCTGTGGAAGATCAGGCTGCTTCTGGTCAGTGCAGACCTATCTTCCACATACCTAAGGTCACCTTAATTGCATTGGAGAAAAATTATCTCCAGTTGTATTGGAGATAAAAATCTGGACTCTGGGCTCTTCAGCAATGCTGGAGCAAAGACTTGAGTGGCCCTGCATCTCGGGTCAACTTCATCAGGTCGCCGACACATCTGAGCCTGGCTTTTGTGAATTACAGGTGCCGCAACCTCTCGTTCCCTGACAGTCTGCCGGAGGTGAGCATCGTGTTCATCTTCGTCAATGAAGCTCTCTCCGTGCTGCTGCGCTCCATCCACTCAGCCATCGAGCGCACACCTTCACACCTGCTCAAGGAGATCATCCTGGTGGATGACAACAGCAGCAATGGTGAGTGCCCCAGCTTCCAGGCCTAGACCCAAGTTCCATGACTGCATCTGAACAGAGGGTTTAGCTTTAGCTTCTGCTCATGCTATTTTCTCACTACTCTCTGAGGTTTCTCTTTGTCAGGAGACAAGGTCTCCCCAGAGAGAAATGATTGATGGTGGGCACTGCTCTGGAAGGTAGGTGCACCCTCTCTCTGCGTCTTAAGTCTCAAAGGGCTTGATACCCAAGCTTCTCCCTCTCTCCAACATTCAGCTAATATTTATCTCTAATATCTATCTCTGTACTATCTCTATAATATCTATCTCTATAGTATCTATCACTAGAATATCTATCTCTAGAATATCTATCTATCTATCTATCTTATCTACCTATCTGTCTTCTGATGGGCTCTGGGTAAGGACTTATGCTGCCAGCCCAAAAGCAAGCAGTTCAAATCCACCAACTGCTCAAAGAGAAAAAGAGGATAGTCTCCTCTTTTGCCACTTACAAGCTCTGAGAACCACCTGGAGGATCAGTCCTGACTTAGGTCTAGCTCAATGGTACATGGTCGTGCATAAAACAACAACCATACATACATACATACATAAAAACATACATACATACGTGTGTGTGTGTGTGTGTGTGTGTATGTGTGTGTGTATAAGCACACAAAACCCTGGCCTCTACCTTGGCCATGTACACAGGGAATGTTTACAAAGACTCTTCCCATGAAGCCCTACTCCCCTTTAGAATAAATAGCACGCCTTTGTGTTTTCCCTAGAAGATTGTTGGCTGGGGTTGTCCCAGAAGTCGTGGTGATGATGGTGGAGTTGTTGACAGTGCGTGTGGTAGCAGATGTCACAGTGGTGCTGATGGGGAGGGTGGTGGTGGATGACTAGCCCAACAACAGCAGTGGAGCTGTTAAATACCTAGCCGTTTTGGTGGAGCATCTGTTCTCTGTTCATATGGCCACAACCAGGTCCCTTGGTGGTCTGCTAATATATTTCTGAAGCCGTCACATCACTATTTCTCCTTTTGTAGTTACCTCTGGTACAAATTCCATGACCTCTGCTTCACCACATGTACACCATCCTCGTCATGTTGCTAACATTTTAAAAGGACATATTAAAACCATTTAAAAACAGTGATTGTGGTGGTAACTTTTATAAGGATGAGCTTCTGATAAGGCATGAATTTTAAAAATAGACAACTGGGCCATCGTCTCAGGGGATCACTGGGTTCATGTTATCTTCAGAACTCTCTCTGGATCAGGTAGAAAATTCTCCAGTGAACCGGCTGCTTTAATGAGAAATTCAAATGGGCAATTTATGTTTTCTTATCAATTAAAGCTGAAACCTATCAGATAATTGAAATATGTTTAATCTCCATAAATACATTTTCTTTTTCGTTTTATCATCATGTAGTTAGAAATGTAGGAACAGTGTTGTGGTGGAGATTTTAGAATGTTCTGAAGGACAGTGCTTATGAATCATCTGACTGTTAGAGTTTCATAGTGTGGAGGAAGGAAAAGCTGTCAGGTATGACAGCAATTATACAATAGTGGTTTGGGGGATAATTGTGGATTGTAAAGGCAACAAGAATGAATCCATCTCCTGTCTCCAGCCATCAGGGCTCTGGTTAGCCTACCTCAGGTACCCTACCCGTGGACTTTATCCAGAATGGCCGGGGCCCCTTCAACTCTTCACTGGTAAAAAGGCAAGAAAACCAGCCTTCCAGGGGTGAGGGAATCCTCTTAGACAGAAGAATCCCTGCGCCCCATGCTTATGCGTTTCTTCACATACAGAGAGAAGAGAACAAAACTCCAGGAGAATGCAACCTGGAGCCCTTCACTTCTTCTTCATAATAGGATCCTCATCATGTCTGTAACGAGTTCTTCTGTCTTTAATCACTACAGAAAAAGAGAAGAATCTGACATTTATGTGCATCAGCTTTCCTGTTTATAGCGTGAAGCGAAGAGCTCTGGATTACGCACTGAATTCATGAGTTCTGGGACCATATCTACCACTACATGATAAATGACCACAGAAATGCCCCTCAGTCTCTTAGAGTCCCAGCTTCTTGCTCTGTGAAATTTCCATGATTAGTCCTCCTTTGCTTACCTTACCTCATACAATGAATGATAAAATGCATGAAAAATGGAACAGTCTGTATTACTCCCCAGTCCTTGGTTCCACCTCATGTGGCACACATGTCGTGTGTACAGAGTAACTGAAACACTGACTGGGAGGAGAGGAAGTCAAATGAGAAGCAGAGAGAACAAAAAACAGACCCTTGAGAGAATGCCAAGGGTGAGGCATTTACAGAAGCAACCAGAGATTAACAGAAAAGGAGCAGCCAGGAGAAGCTGGAGGACAGCACAGACTCCGTGGGCAGAGGCTGCATTTTCTGGCTGGAGCATCGTCTGTAGACCTGCACCCCCCAGTAGGTGGAAGGACAGAAAGGAGAGGAAGATGTGGTCACCTCTAAGGCAGCTTTGCTGGTATGTGAGGAGTCAGGGCTGCAGGAGCTGATGAAAATGAAGAGCAGGCAGTGAAAGCAGATACTTCTCTCAGGGAATTTTTACAGTAAAGAAGAATCAAAAACTAAAGCATAAACCTGAGAAGTGTTTTCATTTTAATTTTTTTTTATAATCCACAGCCAGAAATCCATTTTCATTATGATCCTGGATAGCACACCTACTTATACGAATGATTGAAGCAAAACTTTTTAGAAACAATACTTCACCTTACAAAGTGTAAAGCCCTTTTGATCTCTTCTATTATGTTCTGTTCTAGTTATTAAATTTTATTATATTTTGTTTTGTTCTATTTCGCTGGTTTTTTAAAGGCAGGTTATTCTCAAGACATTGACTGTGTATTACGCTGGCCTGAGAGCAATAGATTTGAGGACTCAGGCTTCACTTTTATTGATTTAGGTGGTGAGGGGGAAGAGGAAGCAAAGGTCCTGGTGAGAGAAGAAAATTTGAGATCCTGGGCATAGCAACAAAGCTGTTTATGAGAGGAAAGGGTTCATCTCCCCCATTCAGTAGGGAATAGAGAGATTGTTGAAGGCAGTGAGGAGAGTGTGGTGATGGAAGCTGAGAGGAGAGGTGGAGTGAAGCAGTAGAGTTTGATCCCAGCCATGGTCAGGCCATGGTGAGAATGGCCTGGAGTTAGAGGAGGGGTATGGTGCAGAAGAAGACAGAGGGGTGACCAATAACAGCATTTCTTAGGGCATTTCTGAGTTCCCAAAGTGAGCCTGAGACTATGGCTGTTAGAGGAAACAAGACATCTTTTGGCCTTAAAACACGTGAAGGACCCATTAGAGTGGTTCAGCCTGCACCACTGTGTCTGTGCAGACTCCTTGCAGGGAGGTGCTATCAGACAAGTCAGGTCAACTCACTTCTATGAATACTCATAGAGGACCCAGCCTAACCTGAGGGGATAAAGAGAAAGGTGAATCAGAGCGAGTCCTGCAGATAAATATAAAATGGTACATTCACACAATGGAATATTATTCAGCACTGGTGGCCTAGTAGCAAGAAGCTGCACTGAAATCCTGAAGGCGCATTGTTCGAATGCCACCAGCTGCTCCTTGAGAGAAGGATGGGCAGTCTCCTCCCATGCAATTAACTGCCTCTGAAAACCTGCCGGAGGGTCGCCTGGGGGTCAACTCTACGGTACACAACAACAACAACAAGAAGGAGCAATGATTTTGTAAATTACTGTATAATATGGGAGAATCTAGAGAGCATTATCCTGTGTGAACTAACTCAATCTAAATAGGATAAATACTGCATAAGACCATTATTATAAAAATACAAGGAGTAAGATATGGATAAATGTCCAAAAGGTGAAAGGGAGGGGAGCAGAGGGTAGGGAGAGGACAGAATCACTAGGATGACAGAGTATGTGAGCTGAGAATGTAGGGGGAGGATTAAGAAAAATCCATTGGGGACCTGAAAAGATGGGGCAATAGGCCTATGCCTATTAAGTAATTAATCCACAGTGATTGATTTTTTAAAACACTATGTACATGAGTGAGCATTTGAATCACAAAGTGAATGTTAGAATTTGTGAAATATAATCTACATGAATGATACAAAATGTAGACATTTTTTATGAAAATCAATATAAAATAAAAATAAAGTGGGAACATAATAGAGATAAAATTTAGCAGGACTCGGCTTCCAATCTCAGCTCTGCCGCTTCCTAGCAGTGGGATTTAGACTTGAGATTCCTCAGTCTGTGTGGGGATATCGGCTCCTATTTACACCTGTCCCCTACCCCAACAGTATCTCTAAGATAACATTAGTTAATGGACAGAAAAATTGCATGTAAGCTGTAAAGCGCTAAAAGGGCCCTGAGTTAAACAGTGGATAATAAGAACAGCCATGATGTTGTAAGGACAGTAGCTCCCATGTAGACTCTGTTTAAAGGTGTGTCTTTGGTTTTCTCTCCTTCCTGAAACAATGTACTATAATGGAAAGAGTTCAGGATTCAGCATTAAGCTGGCTTTTTAGTTTTAACTCTTCTCCCCCTTACTTCCTCCTAGCTGTGTGCGTAACCTCTGTGAACCCTATTTTTCTTATCTGTGAAATTGGATGGCTAATTCCTACCTTAGAGTTTGCTTGGAGACTTGAATGATATAATACATGATGGGAGGGACTTTGGTGTTGAAACTCTAACTTAAGCAGGTTAGAGGTCTCGCGGCTTAGTCCCGAGGGATTTTCGCCACTAACCTAAAGCTATACTTCTCTGCCAGTTAAATCCCGCCAACTGCTCCTCAGGAGAAATATAAGCAATCCCCCCTGCTGCAATTTACAGTCTCAGAAACCAGACTGAGTAAGAGTCAGCTAGGAGCCTCAAAAACGCAAACAAATGAGTGAGTGAGTGAGTGAGAGAGCTATTAGATAGAGACCTTAAGGTTGGTCAACTCTTCTAGGTTTCTGACTGACAGACTGGAGAGTAAAGCCAATCAGAGGTGCCTTGGAAGAAAGGCCTGGTGATCTGCTTCCATAGTCCACCATTGAAAACTTGACAGAGCATATTTCTGTATAGGCACACGTGGTGTTGACTTGATGGCAGTTGTGTTGCTGTGGAGTTAGAACTGACTCATAGCTTACCTCTCAGCAGGTCTGGTTTTTGGTGTTTTGTTTATTTAAAATTTTTATTGACTTACATAGAATCAGATTTTCAGAGACAATAAATCACATGGGAAGACATTGCCCATTTTTCTTACGTGGAACAACAAATCACATGCCTTTGAGTTGACAGTGCAGCTCCTTACCACTAGGCTGCCAGAGATCCCCAGTTCCAAGAAAGTTGTCAGCTCTCTCTCTTACTAGTCGTCCTTCCTAGGAGTTTCTTGCAGGGTCTGTGTGTTGGAGCTTTATCTCTCTCAGTCCATTCTCTGCCACCTTTGCTTTGAAATCAGGCCTCTGTTTCCACAAACACAGGAAAGGGGTCACTTTATTCCTTTAGCCAAATCTCTCTAGACCCCCGAAGTCAAAGTCCTCAGCCATTGAAAATGGTCCTTGAATGAGAATATAAGACCCTGTTTTCTACCTTTTTAGTAATTTCCTAAGCAAGTTCCACTTCAAAGGGGATGATTCCTATATATGAGCTTGTTACACTAATACAGTGATCTTAAAATTTTAGTATTTGAGCTTAGCTAAGATGTATAAACATTACTCTAAAATTTATAGAAAACTCAAACACCTCAAAAAAAAAAATAAAACAACCCAATTAAAATTGGACAGAGAACATGAAAAGACACTTCACCAAAGAAGATATCCAGATGGCTACCAAACACGTTATTGTTGTTACGGCGACTGCAACTCATAGCGACTCTATGAAAGACGGATCAGAACCTTGCCCTTAGCTGTGCTGTCCTCACGTTTCTAATATACTTGAGCTTTTTTTTTTTCAATTAATTTCAATGAACATCTACAGAGATTGTGGATTTCCATTCATTCATTACTGCACTTTTCTCCCCGCCCACCCCCAGTTCACTCTTCTCCTTGAAAAGCAAAAGAAAAACTCCTTCATTGGTATACAACCCCCCCGAGCCCCCACCCCGAGTATTATTCCACTCTGCCACCCTCATTCCAGACTCTTAGGATAATCATAATGCCCTAAAATATATTACTTTTAAACTAGTCTCTCCCTCATTGGCTTCAATGCAGTAAACATAATTTATCCAGTTTTTCTCAGTCTACTTGAGCTTTCATCCGACTCATATGGTCATCCGACTCAAAATGCCCCATGCCAGTCCATCTCATCTCACCAATGCCTAGTATATCAATATGTATGCGTTCCATTTCTTCCTTAACAATATCTAATTTTCCTACATTCATGGTTCTCACATTCCATGTCCCAATCACCAGTGTCTGCTTACAACTGTTCCTCTTCCTTTGTATTTCCATACTTGAAAACTCAACCTTCTTTGCCGTTTCTGTTATCTAAATGTGTTCTGTTGTACATAGGGTTTTCAGAGGCCTGCTATTTTAGAAGTGGATGGCCAATCCTTCTTCCTAGTCTGTCTTAATGTGAATGTTCAGATTTAGAGAATTATCAGACAGACCAGCAAGTTAAAGGTATATCCCTTATTGCGGAGTTAACTTTAGTGTCAGTGCTGTCCCTGCCTTTCTCACATGTGTCTTTACCCACTTATTTCCCTGCTCCACCATCCACCAGGATACCCATCCACTTCTACCCCCTCCCTTCACATCTATCGACGGCACATAACAACAACAACAACAACTTGAGCTTTCGTTACAGTTGCCATGTCAATCCATATTTATTGGGTCTTCCCTTCCTAGATCAACCCTTGATACCTTTTCCAGGATGATGATCTCCTCCAAGGACTGGCCCTTCTTAGCAACATGTCCGAAGTATGTGAGAAGAACCTTTCCATTCTTGCTTTGATTGTCAACAAGATCGTAAAGAACAAATGCTGGTGAGGGTGTGGAGCAATTGGAGATGTCTTAAAATGTGAGCGGGAATGCAAAATGGTGCCGCCACTATGGAAAGTGGTTTGATACTTCCTTAAAAAGTAGGAAATGAAAATATAATTTGATCAAGCAATCCTATTTTTGTTGGTGGTGGTGGTACTGTCCAGTTGAGTACAAATGATAGTGATGAGTAAAAGATCTGACCCCTGTCCTATCCTGTGCCATCCTCATCTCTGCCACATCTGAGCCCTCTGCATCAGTCACTGTGCCAGTCATCTAGCTGAGGATCCTTCTCTCTTTTGCTGATCCTTCAGTTTTTCAAACATTTTGTCCCTTTCCAAATATAGCCCCTCCTAACAACATGCCCAGAGAATGAGGCATAACTTTGTCATCTTTGCCTCCAAGGAGCAATCTGGCTGCACCTTCTCTGCTCTTTTGACTGTTTGTGGGATATTCAGTACTCTTCTCCAACACCACAACGCAAAGGCATCAATTATTTTTTATCATCCTTATTCATGGTCCAGTTCTCTGGTGCATAGTGAATAATTAAAAAGACCATGGCCTGAATCAGATGCATCTTGGTCTTTAAACTGACATTGTTGCTCCACAGTAATTTAAAGAGGTGCTTGACAGCAGACTTCCCTAGTGCAATACATTTCCTGATCTCCTGACTATTGGTACTAAGTGAGTTGCTCATGGACCCAAGTAAGATGAAGTCATTGACAATTTCTTTTTTTCCTCCATCTATCATGATGTTGCCTATTGGTCTAATGGTAAGAACTTTTGTTTTCTTGACGTTGAGATGTAATACATGTTTAAGGCTGCAGTCTTTGATATTATGAGCAATCCCCTCAACCAGGTGGTTTGACACCATAACTTTGGAAATGGACTTGATTGTGTTAGAGATTGTGAGGGTGGCAAGAGCTAGAAAAGCATTTAGACTGATTATTCATAAAGTCATTTTGAGTTATTCTCAACTCGCTAGCACCTTACAACAACAACAACAGTTATTAGATATGTATCCTAAAGAACTAGGAGCTTCAACACAAACAGATATATGCATATTCATAGTCATTGTAGCATTATTTACAATAGCAAAGAGGTGGGAAAAACCTCAAAAGTTCATCAATGAGAAAATGTCCATAAATGACAAATGTGCACAAAGACAATGTTCTACATCTTACTTTGGTGAGCAATGTCTGGAGTAATAAAAACTTGCAATCAAAGACGAAAGGGAGGGATAGGATAAAAAGGTCAGAGGAAATGGTCCCTGCCTATCTAGAACAAAGAGGGAAGAAAAACAAAGATGTAATGAAACAATTAGTAAAAAAACAACAAACTAATGGACCATTCAAAGATCAACTTCCATAATACTGAGATCAGAAAAACCAGACAGTGCTCAACTATCACGCCTGACCACTCTAAAGGGATCACAGTAGATCCTAGATAGAGTAGGGGAAAATTAGAACAATACTGAAGAATATGAAAGAAAGACTAGCCCCTCTTGTCCCATAGGAACTGGTGGAACCCCCAAAACAAAGACCTTCAGACACATCTCAGACCTAGAATAAAACTCAATCCTGTGGTTCAGTTGTCAACAAACAAGTATTGTTATGTGCTATTGAGTCAAGTACAACTCATAGTAACCCTGTGAACAACAGATCTGAACCCTGTCCTGTCCTATGCCAGCCTCATCATCTCTGACATACTTGACCAGAGTGCTACAGTCACTGTGTCAATCCATTTTGCTGAGAGTCTTCCTTTCTTTTGCTGACCTTTTGTCCTTCCAAACATAATGTCCCTTTATAAGGAACAGCCCTTCCTAACAATGTGCCTGAAGTATATGAGGTGAAGGTTTCTCCCTCCTTGCTCTCAACAGACACTCTGTTTGCTCTTCCTCCAATACAGACTTGTTTGTTCTTTTGGCAGTCTATAGGATATTTAGCACTTCTCATCAGCACTTCGATTCAAAGGCATCAATGCTACTTCTACTTATTCATTCATTGTCCAGGTCTCAACTGAATAACAAGTTACTGAGAAGACCATGGCCTGAATCAGGCACACCTTAGTCTTTAAATTGACATCATTACTCCTCACTACTTTGGATATGTCCTTGACAGCAGACTTTCCCAATGCAATACATCTTTTGATTTCCTGACTGTTGGTGCCAAGGATGTTGACTGTAATCCAAGTAAGACTGATTTGTTAACATTTTTAATCTTTCCTTCATTTATCAGGATGTTGCCTATATGTCCAGTGGTAGATATTTTTCTCTTCTTGGTGTTGAGATGTAATCCATATTAAGGCTATAGTCTTTGATCTTCTTCCTCAAGTGCATTGTCTTCCTCACTTTTAGCAAGCAAGTTTGTGTCATCTATGTAATAATGCAGGTTGTTGATGAGTCTTTGTCTTATTCTGATGCTACAGTTTTCTTCATAGAGTCCATTTTCTGGAATGATTTACTCAGCCTACAGATGTAATTGGTATGGATAAAAGATATAGCCCAGACACACACCTTTCTTGACAACAGGTCTAGGTATGTTTCATATGAGTCGTATAAGGGAAACAATAATCCCTGAGAGACATTTGCTTTTTAGAATAACCAACCCACAAAAGGTCAAAAGTGCAGCATGTGGTCAAGAATAAAACCCAGATGGCAGGAAGGGATAGGATAAAAAGATTAGAGGGAATGAGATTCACAGTGATGAAGTGATGAGAGTGTGATAACATTATATTCTGATTAGTGTTATAAAACAAAATGTGCATGAACAGTTGAATGGAAAAACCAATTTGCTTCATAAATGTTCACTCAGATAATAATGAAAATAAATACATACATAAACAAATAAGTGAGCTACAAATTTTTAAAGGAAGATAATATAAAGAGAGATTCGTCCCAAGTACCCTGTGCCTCAGGACATTTGCACTTACTGTACTCACAATCTGGACTGTTCTTCCTCCTGATAGCTGCACAGCCTGCTCCTTTGCCTCCGTAGATCTTTGCTCAAATAAATCCTTCTTATAAAGGCTGACACTGATTGCCCATTTAAAATGTTGGTCCTTACCTGTTGTTCTCGCTCCCTCTCTTTGTTTCTCTATAGCCTCTATCACCATCTGGCAAGTGGGACTTACGTGGGTCCCCCCCTTTGCTTTATTTGTACACTCTCCCTTCACCACTCTAAATATCATGAGAAATGGGCATTTGTTGGTTCACTGCTATATATGCAGCTTTTGGAATTGTCCTAGGACTCTCCCACTCAGTTGAGTCAATTCTGATTCATGACGATCCCCTCTGTCCAGTTTCTAAGCTGTAAATCTTAACAAAAGGATACTGCTTTCTCTTTCTCTTGCAAAGCAGAGGGGATAGTAGACCTGAACTGTCAACCTTCTGGTTAACAGCCCAACACCTAACCTACTACACTACCAGAGCTCCCTTGGTACATGTAAGTACTCAATAAATATTGATTCAGTGACAGAATGAATGTTTCTAGATGTTGGAAGCAAGGTCTAGAATCTTCATCTTAATAAACTTTCCAGGACATTTGATGCAGCGGGACTATGTGTGAGTCATTGTTTTCGTTTTTGTCCCCATCTGTGCTGCAGCTGAAGAAGCTGGGACAGCAGCTTCGACAGCAGCTTCTTCTTGTGCCCCTAGAGCTAGCCTCAGGCAGGGTGGAGTGTTTCTTCCTGGGTGGGGCATTAGGACCTCCCCACTGCATCTCCAGGAGATGGATTGGGTGGCAGGCTGAAGGCAGAGTAGAGGAGTGGTTCCTTTTGCTGCTTCCCCATCTTAGCCCAAGCTCAGTTCTCAAGTGGAGTGTCAGATGGTCAAATGCAAGACTGCTCGTTTCTAAATTACCCCGTCTCTGCAAGCATCTGCAACAGGAGTACCCATGACCTTCTGCCTTATACTTGGGAGCACTGCTTACCCTCCCCTGGCTCTTCCTCCTCATTTCCTTCAAGAAGATGGTAGGAACACCACTTTGAGCCTCCTGGCTTTCATTATTATACTTTTAAAATGCATGTGAACAGGCCAATGTCTTTGGCTGAGACTAAGTGATTCCATCTTTACAGAACTCACCCAATTTGATCACCTGGTCAGACACCTAGGTGACTCTCAGGAGGAGCCTGAGGACCTGTGAGGAGCAGAAACTTCCCTATGTGAGTGGCAGAGCTATCTTTTGACTCCCAGCCAGGCTCCTTCCTCTGCTCTGCTATCTCCCTGCTTGAACCAGTCTGGAGTCCTTCCTGCTTGTGTGCCCCGTGTTGGTGGAGAGGCAGCAGCCAGGTCTTTCCCTTGCCTTTCTAAGAGTGAATGTGCTGCCACCCTCCAGCATACTTGCCTGACTTCAGCTGCAAGTTTCAATTCAGGTGTCACAGCTTCTAGAAAGTCCTCCCACTCTCTATTCTCCGCCTGTCTTCACCCCAACCAGGGAGCCCACCTCAGTGCACCCACAGTTCCCTGGATTTCTTCCTGTCACAGTATCTCTATCAATAAAGATTCTGAGGTTGTCAATTGCCATTTTAGCTGATTCCAATTCCACACGATCCCGTGTGTTGCATAGCAGAACAGCTCCTTGAGGGTTTCTTAACCTTTGCAACTGTAGGGAGCTGTGGTGACATAGTCCTGATAGAGTTGTGCTTTTAATCCAAAGACCTCACTTCTCTGGTGACTTGAATGCACCCACAGCTTCACAGGAGAAGTGTGGGCAATCTCCTCCTGTGCTTTTAACAGCCATGGCAACCCAGTACAGGGGGCAGGGTCAGCACAGCAATGGATTGCATTGACTTGATGGAACTGTAATCTTAATTGAGGAAGATTGTCATCAGGCCTTTTCTTCCACAGAGTTGCTGAGTGAGTTCAAACTGCCAATCTTTCGACTTGTTACTCTCAAGTCTGCAACGTTTTTCTCTGTTAGACTCACTGAGTTATAGTTGACTTAATGGCAGCTATCAACAGTCTTTACAGAAGCAGATTGCCAAGCCTTTCTCCTGCAGAGCTGCTGGGTGGGTTCAAACTGTCAACCTTTCAGTTATCAGCCAAGCATGCCACCTTTCAATATGGAGATTTTCTAGGAGGGAGGGAGGAGCATTTTTTAAATACACTATTATTAGAGCAGTTAATACTTACAGAAATATTTTACAGAAAATCAGAGTGCCAACATACCTCCTTCCCCTGAACAATGTCTTCTGTTGCTAGAATCTTGTATTATTGTTTTGTAGTGACTACAATAGCTAAACGGGGGACGAGGGGCATTATCATGAACTAAAGTCTATTTACATCAGTGTTCACTCTGTGTTGTAGAGTCCTGTGGGTTTTAACAAAAGCAAAATGTCTTGCAAACCATTTTCACCCTTACAATGTCCTGTTCTTCACCTGTCCACCGTTCCTGTATCCCCTTGGGCCCCAGGCAACTTGCTATTTTTCTCACTGTTATGAGATTGCCTTTTCCAGTTTCACAGATTTGGAATTACACAGTATGTAGCTTTCCCAGATTCCTTTCACTTAGCACATACATTTCACTATCACGAGGACTTGTATTCCTCCACTCTCTCAGTGCCATCGCAACAATTCTAACTCATGGCAACCCTTCCCAGTGGGTTTCTGAGGCTATAAATCTTATTGGAAGCAGACTGCCCATCTTTCTTATATGTGTTCTCATAGCTTGAAAATGCATTTCTCTTTACAGCTGGATAATTTCCCATTGCATAGGTGTACCATAGTTTATTTATTCATCTACCATTGAAGGCCACCTTGATTGCTTTCAATTTTTGGTAATTGCAAATAATGCTGCAATTTCATGTGTAGATTTTTGTGTCAGCACAAATTTTTCACTTATTGGGGTCAATATCTAAGAGCACATTTGCTGGACCATGAAGTATCATACTGTATTTTAACAGGTTAATTTCTCACAGAATCAAGAAAGGATAAGATCCTGGCCATCTTGATAACCCAACAACTAACCCAATGTCTAGCACATAGTAATCATTTTAAAAACTTTATGGTTAAAAGAATACTAATGATTCTCCCTTGAAGTAGATGTGGTCACCACCTTCATTACATAGAGGAGAAAATGAAATACTAGAGAGATTAGGAAGACCAACATAGTTAAGAAATGGTTAGGACAGAGACTCAAACCCTGGTTCTTTGTCCTGGAACCCACTCCTCATCCTCTTGTTGCTAGAAGTCTAGGAGACGTACAGAAATGGGTTCCTTCCTGCCTGGTTACAAACCAGTCCCTCCATTCCTACTTAAGAAGGGCAAATCAGAGTTGAATGACCCCTCCTAGCCAGGGTTTTGGATCTACAGTCTTCCAGAGTCCAGTCTGACTACCACCCACCTTAGCTTGACTCTGGCCAAAGTATACTTTGACCCTCACTTTTCCAGGTCTGTACCTCAGAATGTAGTAACTCCCAGCTCTCCCAAGTCGACAGAGTCCTGATCAGGTATGGAGTTTGATGACTTTCGAGGAGTTATCTGAAGCCCCTACAATGGTGAACCCTCAAGTAGGTGTCCACGACTCTTTTAAGTACTTTATGTACATTAATCACTGCCCTCTGACAACAGCAAGAAGCAATATCAATCAGTCATTCAAGGCACAGAGAAGACAAGGAACTTGTCCAAAGTCACCCAGAGATGGGATTTAATGTCAAACTGTTTCAGAGTCTGAACACTTACTCATGAAGGAATCCTGCTCTGATGCACCTTGGTTTCTCATTCTAAATTACTTACTAGCATTTTGTTTTCTTTTTCTTCTCTTCTTCCACTCTGAGGAGACAAACAGTGGACCTCAGGACCAGTGGAGTGTAAGTCGTATAACAGAAGAATTGTTTGTCTCCTTCCTCGAGTGTTTTGTGGGTGGCCTATTGAGTAAGGGGTTGTGCTTCCAGCCAGAGGTACTCAATTTGAATCCACAAGCTGCTCTATAAGAGAAAGATGGGCAATCTTCCTCCATGCAATTTACTGCCTCTGAAAACATACTGGAGGTTCAGCTATGAGTCAGTTCTGACCCTATGGTACATAACAACACGACAATTAACTAAGAGGATAATGTGTTACAGGGGCTTCTAGGCTTTCTGCCTGAACTTAGAAGTGATACATTCACTGGCAAACATGCTTTAGGTCACCTTTTCGGGGGGTAGTATCTTCCTGTTTCTTTTGAGAGAGAGTGAAGTTAGTATATTTCTGTGCATGTGTGTAGATGTGCTTGCAAGTGTATATATGTGGGAGAACACATGCAAATACACATGTGTGTGTGCACGTGTGTGTATAACTGCATGTTTGTACATACTTTTGTGAGTGGTTGTGAAGCGATTTGTGTGCAGTCACGCAGTGGGGGACTGTATGAACAGCACGTGCAAGCGTGCACACGCCTGGGCTCGTGTGTGCTTGTGTAAGCAGATGGTGGATGAGTCCCCCCAGTGATGGGCTGAGCCTCTCCCACCACCCACCACTACCTGGAGCCACCTCCAGGATCCTGATGACAAGTAATTGTGCAGCTATGAATCACTGTTATTTTTAATTGTTGGTAGAGAAAAATTACAATGTAGTAACGAAGAAGAATGAGAGCTTCCCCAGTTGCTCGCTGCCAGCTGCTGGGCACAACCCCCCCCCCCAACTCCCCACCAAATCTCCCCTTGGCCCAGAGCCTGCCTAATCATTGTTTAATGTTTCAAAGATGCTGTCCTACACAAGAGCTGTTCATTCCAGGCTGTAAAAATACCAACAGCTTTGCATGCAGCTGGAATAATTGGAAAAAGAAAAAAAAAGAGGCAGAAGAAAAGAATGGTTGAACAGTATTGTGCTTTATGAAGCTTAAAGAATCCCATATAGCTAATCGAATTACAACCAAGACTCAAACAGCTTAAAGGTGTTTATCCAGGCGAGCACATGGACTGACAGCTCCAGCCTTTCCCAGCCCCATCGACCAAGGATTTTATGCCTACCTGCCCACTCCTGTGCCTTTGACCTTTCTGTCCAGGCTGACCCATCCACATGACTGTCAGTGGGTCCCCTGTCACTGTGAGGTTCTATATCCCAGCACTGCTTGTTTTAGGAATCCAGAAACCTCTCACCTGTACTCACTGGGATTGCCACTATCTGTCACGTCATTTATCACCAGGCCTGAGAGTTACTCTTGGCATGGTCACAGATTTGTCTTCTGCGGGATTGTCCAGCAGCACTCTCTCAGGGAAATGATTTGATCTTGTGGTCAACATGGATAGTAAATATCACCTCTTCCTGCCCACCTAAGCCTGACTCTAAGGCTAAGACTCTGCTTTTGCCAATGTCTTTAAGTAGTGATTCTGATAGAATCAGATATATGCCTCTGACAAACTCAACAGTGCCAATTTCTCAACCAGCCTCAGGACTACTCCATGTGGATTAACAGGTCATTGCCCTGAACACAAGATGTCCAAAAAAGAGACAAATGGAGACATATCATCTAGCTCATGTTCTCCAATGGCCAAGCCATGCATTTGTCCTGTGTCTGTACTGGAAGTGGCTTTTTTTCCTAATTGGATTTCTCAGAGGGAATTCCTTTCTTTACTTTGCACCAAGGTGCCATATTCCATCTAGTGGTTTGGCCTGAGCTGAGCTGATGCAACCTGAGATGGGTTCCCCTGTACCTATAGACCCTATACCTTGACTTTCTTCAGTCTTCTCTGAGGTAGGCCTTCTGCTAACATCCTGCCAACACTTGGCCTTCTACCTTTGTTCCCTACCAATCTACAGTTTCCTCCTCTACTAGAATATTGCTCTGACACTATCTTTACCCCCTTCTTAGCTAGATCCTGGATTTCCTCTAGGCTTGGCCAACAGTCTTCTTTGAGGGCTGAGACACAATTTCTTACATCTCCAGACTAGGATCCAGCTCCTATTCTTCGATCCATCTGACGCCTAGATATTGCTGCCCGTCTGATTTTCTGCATCCTGAATGCCTGTATCTCTTACTGATAGGCCCCCTCCTGTCCTTAGTTAATGGTGCTTAGACGACTACAGAGAATCCCTGGTGGTACAAATTCTTACTTTAAAATGGAAAGTTCAAGTTCACCTGCAACACTGCAGAAGAAAGAGCTGGTAAGCAACTTCTGAAAACTCAGCCACCCAAACCCCTATAAGCACAGTTCTGCTGTATACAGTTGGGGTTGCCGTGAGTTAGAAATGCTCTGCTTGGTGAATGCTACACCGCTTGCGGCCCCACTCTTTATAGACCAGCCCAGAGCTTGCATGGTTTCTCTAGATCCTTTCTGCCTGTGATCAGCTTCTTTTTCACCCTGATCAGTCACTCTGCTGGGGCCCCAACAGATCACTCAGCCTAGGTCACCCACAGTTTGCCAACAGCTAGGGCAACTTATCACCCCTTTGCAGCCCCACTTATGTCTCTGCAGGCCTTTCACCTGAGAAATGAAACCTTCTTTAGGAACGCAGACATTCTCTAGACAACTGCTCGCTGTTCTCCTTAGTTTACGATTTCTGTATAGTCAATCCACAGCAAGATGCCTTTGGACCAAATTGCTTTACAGACTAGTCAAGGTGACCAGTGTGTTATAAGCAAAGCTGACAGGAAGCTAATTCAAAAAGGCCCTCTTGCTCTGGTCAGCTGTGTGACCATCTGTCAAAGGGGAAATTCCAGGCACTGGGATGCTGGATGTGGAAGGGAGACAGGAGTAGGGTCTCCCACCTCAGGTGAGAGGCCCTGCTGTCAGCAGCTGGGAAGCAAGCTGTCCCTGGAAAGGACCAGGGACGCGAGGTCTCCTTGTCCACGCTTGGCCCTCAGCCTATCTTGCTCAGCAGCTTGAAGAGGCACACGCTGGTGCCGATGATAAGTCCAGTGGCACTTAGTCCTGCCTGTCTGAGGTCTTCCCTTCATTTCCCTAATACTTGAAATGGCTCAAAAGCCAACAAATCAAATACTTCCTCTGGTACTAACATCTTTGGAGCAGGGAATGCTTTTGGCTGGAATCAATCTCCTTAAAGGCTGCCCCAAACCATGCAGCAGGCCAGGTGTCCTGTAGTCTGTGTTCAGTACCAAGAGGAAATTATGGGCAAATGTTGGAAAGAGCAGTCATTCTGACTGCTGCTTATATTTCTACTCCACTGTTAGCTTTTTCAGAGCTTGTGGAGATCGACCCGAGGCCCCTGTGTGATGCAGTTTGTGCTCAGCTAATAACTGAAAGGTTGGTGGTTCAGATTCTCCCAGTAACACCACGCAAGAAAGGCCTGGTGATCGATTTCAGTAGGATCACAGTCACTGTAAATCTTGTGGAGTCTAGTTCCTCACCGACAGGGTCCTCGTGCAGGAATTGACTCATGGAAGTCAGATGAAGATCAATAATCCCTTTGCTTAATGGTCATGGTGGAAACACAAGGGGGGAAGCTGGTACAATGACAGGGGCCTGGAGGTATATGAGCAGGTGTCGAGCCTACATATGTTGCGTGTCAACAGTAGTCTGTTCTTAATGGAGAGGCTTGACTTTTCTTCCCCATTGTTGTTGTTAGGTGTTGTTGAGTCAAGTATGACTCATAACAACCCTATGAATAGCCAACCTGAACCCCGCCCTATCCTGTGCCGTCCTCATCATCTCTGAGACACTACAGTCCATTGCTGAAATCACAGTGCGAATCCATCTCGTTGGGGATCTTCCTCTCCTTCATTGATCCAAGCCATGGTATTCTCAGTCACCTGGGATGTATCAGAGAGCTGGACAGTGAATAAGGACAACAGAAGAAGTGATGCCCTTGAGTTGTGGTGCTGGAGAAGAGTACTTACTTAGCATCCCATGGACTGCACACAGAACAAATAGATATGTCTGGAAAGGGTGTGGGCAGAATTCTCCTTGGAGGCCAGCATGACAAAGCTTCATCTTTCATACTTTGGACATGTACCTAAGCGAGACTATTCCTTGGAAAGGGACATCATACTTGGAAAGATAGAGGGCTTTCCCGTTAGATCCTAACCAATCTTCAGGCCCTATGTGGGAGAGCCAGCTGCATGTTTCCTCCCAGGGGCTGCTCTGATCCATTGAGAATCACATAATCACATTCCCCCCCCTCCCCCCCGCCCCAGTCACTTACATCCATTCATTCAGCACAGTGACTAGCGGGCTCCAGGCTGCATGCTGGGAATGCAGTGTTGGGCCAGATGTGCACCATGCTGACTCTCAGAAGCCTCCTTTGAGATACTGTTTATCTCAGGCATTTCTGGAGCAAACTTCTCCCTCTCATTCATCCTCCACCTGCCTCCACCCCCAACCCCTACCCCTGCCCCCATGAGTTCTTCCTCTGTAAACGGGGAATTATATTAGTATTGACTTCCTAGGGTGAGGTGAGAATGGGCACCACTTCATTCAGAGAGGCCACCTTGTCTCCCTCTTAGCTCTCAGTGCCTTTGAGTCAAATAGAACTGATCCTCCACTGGGTTTCCAAAGCTGCAGATCACACAGGAGATTGTGCATCTTTCTCTCATGAAGCACCTGGCAGATTCAAACCACCAGAGAGGCATGGCCTTCGGGTTAGCAGGACAGCTCCCTACGAGCTGTGCCATCAGAACTCCCAGTATAACACTCTGGTAGCTGTGGTTGGCATCCGGAAGTTAAATAACCATGGCATTTCAAGGGAGAATGAGTCCCAGGAATGAAACCCTGGCTCCACACTTCTTTCATCTAGGGAAATAAGTGTGAAGCTGGAAGTTTACAAACCCGAATCTCTGAACTCTTCCTCACTCGACAAATTTGATGGGGTGACAGAAATGAATTAGAAATTAGATCAGGGCTCTGCGTTTATATGGGTTCCAA
This sequence comes from Elephantulus edwardii, assembly GCF_000299155.1. Classification (NCBI taxonomy): domain Eukaryota; kingdom Metazoa; phylum Chordata; class Mammalia; order Macroscelidea; family Macroscelididae; genus Elephantulus; species Elephantulus edwardii. The sequence goes on from NW_006399794.1 coordinate 2,802,109, forward strand.
GCCAAATGGAAATTAAAAAGAGTCTCTCTGGCGGGGTTAATGGGGAAGGAAAGGCTCCCAGCAATCCTTGGCAGAGTGTGGCAGCCCAGGTCTCTGAGGGGAATTGAGTGATGTATCTGGCTGATGAGATCAGGAGCCAGGGAGAGGGCTCTCTACCAGATGCTGGGTGGGAATTAACTTGTCACCAAATAACATTCACATATGTGACAGAAAATTCCAGCAATGCAGGGTGTATTTCAGCGCCAGGCCTCCCTTTAACAGTGTTGACTGTTAGCCACATTTATCCTAAGGTGGTGTGACCCTGGAGAAAGGAGTATCTTCTTCGCAGCCTTGAAAGATGTTTGTAGCTAAGCCAGGCGCCCCTCTCCTCGATTCTCTGGACAGAGTGTATCTGCAAGCTTGTCTGTGTTGTCAAATTTCATTTGGCTCAAACATGAGAACGAACACAGAGAATCAAAGAAAACAAAGTTGTTTGCTGAGCGTTCCTGACCAGCACTGCTCAGGCATGGGACTAAGATACTGGCTGAACGGATTTTATTCTCTCTAAAAAGAACATTTCAGGTTGCTGTTTAATCTTTTTGGAATGTGTTCCCCCTGCTCAGGAGACCTGTGGAATACATTTTCTTGGTGTGTCAAGCCAGCAGTGGCGAAGAGTTGATGTTTACTGAATCCCATGTGGCAGCAAAACTAAATCCCATCTCCTCTCAGCGGTTGAACTCCTACATCGTGCCAGACACATACAGAGAGGGGGTTGAGTGGTGAAATGGATTCATTAAGTGACTAATTTAATCTTCTTTGTTCCCATGATATATTCTCTGCCCATTTTAGAGACGAAGGTACTGAGGGTCCAAAGAGTTCCCAAGAGTCTCATTGTAAATCTCATTGTCTTGAACCTGCATTTCTCAGCCCCACATCCAATGTTCTTTTCTGTGATATGCCTCTTTGTCTTTATTTCATCTTGATGTACTTTCCCCCCCTTAATTACCTGCCTGGTGCTTACAGATTCACGAGGGCTTCTGCAAATAGTAGCTGAAAGAGAAACCCTTTTTATTCTATTTCTGGGTGTCCCCAACTCAGCAAATATGTATTGATCATTGTGATCGAGAGAATGTAAGGGGGTTCCATAAGACTCTTGGCTCCCAGTATATGCACGCTTTGTCCCAGTTAATCAGTTAAATTCATTTGAATACTACTGTGGAGACCCTGCTAGTGTAACTAAGGTCCCAAATCCGTGAACAGTAGGATTTGAGGAGTCTCTAGTTTGGCCTGACTTAAACACCTGAGCCCAGGCAGAGAGTGATGGGCTGTGGCTTGAACCAAAGCCAGCACCTAGGTTGTAAACTGCATGGGGCCACATGGTAAAGACCTGCAGGTGGCATCAAGCAGGTGAGAGTTGCTGCTGGTGACAGCTGGCGAAAACAAAGGATTTCAGTTTAGAACCACAAGGTAATGAATTTTGCCAATAACTGGCCTGGAGGAAGACCCTGAACCCCAGAGGACAACATAGTTACAGCCCAGTGACACCTGACTGGAGAACCCAGCTGTTCTGAACCCAGGCATATGACTTACACAAACTGTCAGAATAAATTCTTGTTTTAAATGGCTATGCTTGTTTTGTTATACAGCAATAGGGAAAAGAAAAAAAAAAAAAGAAAAAAGAAACCCAACATACCCCACACACAATAAAAGCACCTACAGTGTGCCATGCCATTGTGCTTTATGCTGGAGAAAAGACATACACACTGTCTGTCTGCCTGGAACTTAGGGTTCCATGTGGCAAATAGAATATAAGCAAATTTGATAACTCCAACTGTGATAAAGACCACAAACATCATGGCCTCAAACATGAAAGAAATCAAATGGCTAGACCAGCTTAAGATTGGATGATCAGACGAGACCCCTCTGAGTGAATCACGAAAGGTTGAAAAGGAGATGACCATGGAAGGGTGTTACAGGTAGAGGGAACAGTACATGTGAAGACCTTGAGGGACAGAGAGCCTGACATGTTTTTTAACTCAAAGAAGAGCAAGTGCGACTGGAAGATGGTAAAGGAGGGCTTGAAACTGTGTTAAAAAAATAGCTGCAGAATGTGTTATGTTGTTGCTAGTTGTTGCTGAGTCTGCTTCAGTTCCTAATGACAGAACAAGCTTCCCCGAGTCTGTGCATGTTCCCTCCCATGTGAGTGTTAGTATGTATGAGTTCATTGTGTCTAGTCATCATAGTAGGAGTGTTGATCAGTTTCGCGAACCTAATTTTGCTAGCCTTAGAACATGATAACCTTTACTGGCAATTGGATTTTCCTCAATCCTTGTCTAAAATGTAGGATGGATGGAACTTGGAGAATACTTACTTTCCATGTTGTTAGATGCTATCAAGTAAACTATTACCCTGTGAACAACCAACCTGAACCTTGCCCCAGCCTCACGATCCAATATGATTGATCCCAGTGTCAGTTACGATGTCAGTACATCTTGCTGAGAATTGTCTTCGCTTTCTCTGACCCTCCACCTTTCCCAGCAAGATGTCTTTACTCATGGACTGGCCACTTCCGACATCATGCCTCAATTATGTGAGATCAAGTTTCACAGAATGACCTATTATTACTAGGATCTAAATTGAAAGAATTGTGATCAGACTCCGGCTGCTCTGCAGTGAGCAGTTTGAATATATGGGTAAAAGTAAAAGCAGGGCAATGTGTAGGCGACTGTACTTCAGGCAAGAAATGATGGGGTTTGAGAGAGAAAGAAAAGGAGAGATTTGAGACATTTGGACTTGCAGATAAATTGGATGTAAGGAATAAGAGAGAGAAGAGAAAATGAAGTTCAGATGAGAAAGACTAAGGCAAAAGGGATGATGGAAGAAGACGTTTGAAGTGTACGATCAAGATAAGGGGGGTTCTTTAGGTTTTTTATGTGTGTTTTGAGTTGTTTGGTTTTGGTTTTCTTTTTTTATTTAATTCACTTTATTTCAGATCTACAAAAACTACTATGTGGTGGCCACATCAAGAGTTGCCTGAGACCTCTGCATTGGGACTCTGGTGTGGATCTATGCAAGATAGTCAGTGAATTCCTGGTAGGGAGACTTGGTGCACACAAGTCTGTTTGCAGAGGTCCGGGGTTAAGTAGCCATAGGTGTTGGAGATGGCATCAAAGGTGGCCTTGAAGTTGCCCAGGGTAGCTGTGCAGCCCCTGGCTGAGGTGTAGCAGTCGTCAATTCCAACCAGCAGCAGCAGCTTCTAGAGCACAGGGGCTGAGACGATTCCAGTGCCTTGAGGCGCAGGAATCAGGCGGACCAACACAGAGCCACAGCGCCTGGTCACCTTGCAGGGAATGGTGTGGGGCGTGCTGATCTTGTTCCCCCAGTAGCCACACTGCACAGGGACAATGGAGAGCTTGTCCAGAATAAAGGCCCCAACGGATGGCAGCAGTTACCTCCTCAGAGCACTTAATGCCCAAGCCAGCATGGCCATTGTAGTCTCCAATGGCAATGAATTCTTTGAACCCGGTCCACTGGCTTGCACGTGTCAGCTTTTACACAGGCATGATTTTCAAGACCTCATCTTTGAGGGACATCCCCAGGAAGAAGTCAGTGATCTCAGATTCCTTGAAGAGATGTATCTCATCCAAGTACTTGATCATCATATCTTTGACCAGATGGCCCAGCTTGGTGACTAGGAACCAGTGCTTGTCCTCAGCTTTGCCTCTTCAGGTTCCACGACCCCTAAAGTTGTATGACCCCCAATCCCACAGACTGTTGATGAGGCCTCCAAGGAAACCTGGAAACCACAGTGGGTTCCCACCCCAGAGCCCCCAGGGCCTCTGGGCCCCCCAACTGCACCAGCGTCATCCACCTTTTAGTATTTTCTCAGAGAAGCGGTTGTTTTGTTTTCCATACTTGAGTTTTGTATGTGGTAGATAGGAGGCATCAATGAGATGTCCCAGGGACATCTTTGGAAGGCATTTGCTAGGTAGCTCCGCTGGGCTGGAGTGGGGCCGAGGCTGAAGAAGATCAGGACAAGCTGAGCTTTCTTTGGCGGCCTGGCTGGCTTCATGGTCCTATCTTTGAAAGTTACAGGATTCCTGGGTCTTCACACAGCAAGGCTTCTGAGACATCTAAAACCCAGACATGTGAAGGAGTTGTTGTAACTGGAATAACCTTGTTCTTATACTGGAGCCCTGGCTATGGCTCCAGACCTCGGATAGAGGATTCTGGAAAGGGGTGACTCTGTTGGGAAGCCAACATCTCAGTGAGTCCTTTCAATATTCAGGGTTGATATTAAGGTGCGTTAAGCACCAAATTATATAAACCTGAGATTGCAGTCTAATACTGTTAAAGGGCCTGAGGGAGTTGGAGAAGAATGAGCGTGAACAAGGAATCATCTGTAGAATGATCAAATCCCTGATTAAAATTACCTCCCGGGATCAAATACCCTCCAGAGAGAAGAGAGTGTGCTTTGGAATCCTAATGGGGCATCCCCAACTCTGGAAAAATATCTGGGCAGGCTATGGCTTCTTTCCCCAGGGACAACTCTGCACAGGAGGGGACAAGTGTGGGAAGAATTGAGCTGACAAAGGGGCTTCAGCTTCTCCAGTTTGATGTTCAGAGGCTGTTCCTCCAGGCGTAGGCTGAGGCATGGACTCAGTCCTCTCACTAACCAGAAGGAACTGGAAGAAAAGGAGGAACTGGAAGTTGAGACAAATAAAAGAGAGATAAGTGAGTGAAGAGGTTTTGGCAACACAGCTTTAGGGAATATGAAGACAGCTGAAGCAAAAATACATAAACAATCTATATTACGGTGCTCCCTTACAGGGAGAGAAATGGGCTATAAAACCAAGGACGGATTGAAAGAGATATATCCGAGTACTCTGCTGTTTTCAATTTGTCCTGTCATGTTGTCATGGAGGACACCCACCAGCTGTTTAACTCCTTGTGTATGTTGAGATCACTGTGAGCTGGGATGACTCAGTGGCAGCTGGGCTGGTTTGGTCCTCCTACAGACGACTAGGGAAACAGAGATGGAGTTCCTGGGTGGCAGAAATGGTTAAGCATCCAGCCATCTACTAGTTGTTTGAATCTACCCAGAGATACTTAAGAAAAAAAGGCATGATAATCTTCTTCCTGCCCCCCTTCCCCCAAAATATAAAATCTGCTAATAAAACTCTCTGGACACTGTTCTAGTCTGGCACACATGAAGTCGCTAGGAGTTAAAATCCTCTAGACTCAGAAGCTGTTTTGCAGGGAGGGAAAGGGATAGCTCAGCAATGGCAAGTGACAAGGGCTAAATACGGGCCACTTAGAATTGGGATTGTTCTGGGTTGTTGTTTTTTTGTTTTGGTTTTTGGGTTTTTTTATGATAAGCATCAAGTGTTATCACATCTCTGAAGCCTGGTTAAGACAGCAGAGTCTCCACCTCCTGGACTTAAAATTAGACAGCAATCAGTTAAATGGAACTCCTGACACAGAAATGCCTCTTCGTGTGCAAATTATCTGCCACAAAGCAAAACTGACTTTCATGCATGTAACTGAAAATTGCAGATGAGCGAGATCCTGAAGTTTTTTTAAGTTAAGGTTGATAAATGGAAATTCATTATATAGTACAATTATGTCTAAGATATATGAAAATCCCGTGAACAGTCTCTTCATTTCTTGTCAGGATTTGGGTTTCAAATACATGGAAATATGACTTAGGCTTGCAGATTTTCCCTTCTGAACTTATCTATCTCCATGTTTTGGAGTTTGTTTTATTTTGATTTTGCTATTATCTTAAATTCCCTGACCCTGGGATCAAGCAGGGACCGGGCTTGGCACAGATGGTACTTTCAGATTGGATAATTTAAGGAAGGTTTAATAATGGGACTATTTACAGCAGTGTAAATAGCTGTAAGGGATGTGGCAAGAACTTGGGACTAGTGAAAGGGGAGATGCCACCCACCTGGAGGCTGGGGCAGCATGAGGACCAAACAAAAGCAGAAACGGAAGGAGGAAGCTATGCTGATGGTCCTTGACAGGAGTTAACCAGGTTGTCCCAGAAGAAACTGGGGGCATAAACACTCCCTTTGTGACACGAAGGGACACCAGTGTCTTCCCAGCCACCCACCTAGATTTTGAGAGCATGCTCTTTTTCTCATGTATAAAAGATTTTTTTTTTTTTATTTAACTGGGAGATTGCTGATAACAATAGGCAAACGATGGTATAACTCAGAAGGAAACTTAGATATGTAGTATGTGTTGGTATGTATGACTCCTCCTTTCTGAAGCATCTCCCTTCAGGAACTTTCTCTGCAGGAGTGTAGGACACTCTGTAGTCCGTTATTCACATGGTGGACACACACATAGTATTTTGTTGTCTGGTCCCCTTCATCCTCTTCGTACTCTCCCCACCCCCCGCCCAGATTGTAAAATCCTTGGGAAGGACTATGTGTTAAATCCAGTGTCTCCCAGAAGGCACATGGGACATGCTTATCCAAGTAGTGAGTGACTGAGGATGGGCCTTCCACTTGTTGCATCTAAAGGACAATTAACCATGTGTGTGTTTGTTGGGGGTTGGGGTGTGTGGGCGCACACACCATCAGATTGGTTCTGACTGGTATGGGAGGAGATTACCCCTCCTTCTCCAACAGAGCATCTGGTGGATTCAAACAGCGCACCTCTAGGATTACAGTGCAGCTTCTTGCCACTAGGCCACCAGAGATCCCTTACAATTACTCATTTTTGCCTGACTTTCTGTCTCAGCTCTGGAGGGAACAAAGCTTCTAGATTTCACTCCTGGTGCTCATTTCCCAGGGGAATATGCTTCCCATTCCTTCAGCTTGTCAGTCTCTGTTTGGACATGTTCCTTCACCTGCTTGGGCCTTCCTCTTGGCTTTATTAAGTTCACTCACCAAATAAAGTTATGAGCGTCTCTTGTCCTGCGGTATTCTGTGACCATGTCTGGGATAATTGCGGTCACCAGAATGTCTCCTCTCCTGTCCCATAAATCATCGTGTAGCAATGGCTGGCTAGATCATGCAGCTGACTTTGAGAAAGCTCTGCAGTGCTATTTCTGAATAATAATAAATGGAGCCAGAGCCTGGTGGCCTTTGCTATTTATCTCAGACTCTGCCGAGCAGAGATGTGTGCATTCTGAAGAGGTGCAGGTTGTGCCTTTGCCGCGGCGGCTCTCCCTGGGGACAACAGCTTCCCTAATTGCTTCTTCATTGTAGAAGTTGCCGGGTCTGTTTCCTCAAGGGACAATTTGCTAATCTGAGTGGAGCATGATTTCAGCTCTTTGGCACCAGCCCTTTGCATAGCTTGTCAGGAAACCACATGACTACAAAGGGCGGCTGACTGTGGGCTCGAGTCCAGCTGACAGGTTATCCCTTGTGGACCACAGCCAGCCCCACACACATCCTCCAGCTCCCCTACTATACTTCCTTGTCCTGCATACCTAGCCTCAGTCCACGCCAGGTGTACAGTCCTAACTTGGGCCCTATCCCAGCAAATGGAAATCAGTCACCTCACGTCCATGCAGACTCAGCACCTTCGCGCTGATGCTGCTTCCCCTGTTGTCTCTGATTGGGATTCTTCTTTCAGTCATGCTGTTGGAGGCTGCCTTAGGTAAGACCTCCTCCTGGTCCAGCCTGGCCCTAGGACTCTCACCTTAGCACAAAGCTCCATAGATAATAATCCTTCTAGGTTCCCCTGCCCCCTGAAAGGGTTGGCAGACCCACCACTACAGGGACAAGGTCGTGGGCTTTCCATAAAGTAAAGAAGTAAACACTCCCTTGTCTAAAAAATGACCCTGGACTGTGTTTGACTTTGTGACTCCCAAGTGCTCTCTATCCTGCAGATTGTTGTGTGAGGCCTTCAATGTGTATGCTTGTTCTAGAAGGTTGGCATCATAGAGACTGAATAGTTCAGCCCTTTCCTTTTGGTATTTGTCACCAGCTGCCAGTATGGGAAAACTGGAAAAAGGTATAGCAATCCACTGAACTCTATTGTGTTTATAGACGTGTGAGAACTATAAAGACGGTATCATAGCAGTCATCACCCTTCTAATGAAGCAGGAGTTTCTACAACAACCCCAGTAACTCCTCATGACCAACAAATTTGCCCCATACTAGGATCACAGTAATTAGTGATTATTATTGTAAAATTCAATGACCTTTTCATTTCTCACACAGTAGAGAACTATTTACCAATCTATGGCTCATTGTATAGCAAAGATGATGAGAATGACATAGGATAGGACAGGAGTCAAAATCATTGTTTGCAGGGGCGCTGGAACTCAACTCAACAGCCCCTAACAATGATGGTTGATTGGAATTTCTAAGTCTCTTTAATAGAAATTCCATGGGAGGAGATACCAGGCTTCTGAAATAGCAAGACTACTGATTTCACCAGAGTGAAGGAGGCAAAGATCAGGTTAGGACTGGTGCGTGACTAAGTCTACCTACACTGAGATAGTTACTTATGTGCCATCAAGTTGGGACGAACTCGTTGCTGACCCTCCAGAGGGTTTTCAGAGGCTGTAAGTTGCACAGACTGATTGGCCATCTTTATCCTAGGGAGCAGTTGGAGGATTTGAGCTGTGTGCCTTTGAATTGGCAGCATAGCTTCTGATCACTAGGACACCAGAGCTCCCTATTAAAATAGATGATAGATAGGTAGATGATAGATAGATAGATAGATAGATAGATAGATAGATAGATAGATAGATATACACTATCCTAATCCAGAAAGTGACAGTCACCTATCCACTTAGATAAAGATCACATAGCTTTCTGTTCACATAAAACTCTTAAATACCAGAACTTAACTAATCTTGACTTTGTGTTTTCACATTCAGAAAATATTTTCTCGCTCCACTTTGCTCTCTTTATGCCTTTTTGTTGTTGTTATTGCCATGTGCTGTTGAGTCAGAACTGACTCATAGCTGACCCTCCAGCAGGTTTTCAGAAGCTGTAAATCACACAGAAGGAGACGGCTCGTCTTTCTCTTGCATAGCTGGTGGGTGTGAAGTGCTTGACTCTGGGTTGACAGCATAACTCCTTATGCACTAGGCCACCAGAGCTCCCTATGTCTTAGACCCCTCACTTTGGCTCACTCACCTGGTACCGTCAGGAGTCAGGGCTCATGCTAGCCTTTAGTGTCTGAAGTTCTGCTCCTGTCCTTCTTACCTTCTCACTGTTTTATGGGTCTTCCCTTGATGAGGCCCAAGGAAAAAAAGCAACTGAATTTGAATTCAGTGAATATTTCCACTTGTACTGATGGATGGAGTGGAAGGAGGCATGAGCACTGAAGCGCGGGGTTCGCCTGGGGAACCCAGAGATCAATGCTATCCCCATTTCCTGGAGCAGAGATAATTGGCTCCATGTTGTGCATACATGCTTTCCTCTTGACATGACACCTGCTCGTTTCCGGAAGAAAAAGCCCATCTCGTGGGGAGTCGGTGGGGAATGGAAGCACTCCTCTCCCGCTGCCAGGCAAGTGACAGGGCGTGAGCTGATCATTTTCCTCGTGTCTCTGGACAGTTTTTTCTGAGCAGTCAGGCAGCCTGGGGAGGTGGCGTGGTTTTTTGTTTTGTTTTTTCTCTTCCTGGATCCTGCTCATGAGCAGGGCTCGGGAAACAAAGGTGGACGTCCACAGGACTCTAGGTGGACAACAGGTACAGCTACGGGCAGCAGGGCTGCACTCTCGCTCTCTTTTTCTTTTTATTGTTATTTTAACGAAAGTTTACCAAGAAGTTGAATTTACATTCACTCATTCATTATTACACATTTTCCTCCCTAACCCCCAGTTCACATTTAAAAAAAATTTTATACATGTTTACTTACAAAGTTCATATAGTTCATTTACATTGTGGTTTTTTTTTTAACACCAGATCTTTCCCCTTTCTTTTACCCACCTCTCCCTCCATCCATCAAATTGTGTGACTCTATGATTAAGACCCTCCCACCCCACCTTGGATCCTTGTACTTGTTATACAATAATGGTCTTATACAGTATTAATATTCATTCATTGTTGAATAATTCCCCCCCCAAGTCCACTTTGCTATGCTACTCTTATTCTGTACTGTTATCATACAGATAATGCCTAATCATATATTTCTTTTAAATTGTTCTTTCCTTCATCTGTTCTAATACAGTGTTCATTATTTATCCCCTCTTTTTGTTAGTTTCTCCCCAACTCGCTTGTCAGTCCTGTTTTAGAACAGAGGTGTTATGCAGTATTTGTCCTTCTGTGACTGAAATATTTCACTCAGCATAATGTCCTCCAAGGTCACCCATGTTGCATAATATTTTATTAATTCCTTATTTTTCAGTGCTGCATAGTATTCCAATATGCAAATATACAATTATTTGTCCATTAATTAGTTGCTGGGCACTTGGGTTGCGTCCATCTCTTTGCTATTGTGAGTAATACAGCAATAAACATGAGTATGCATACATCTGTTTGGTTGGCAGCTCTGGATTCTTTAACATACATTCCTAGTAGTGGAATTCCTGGGCCAAATGGTATGTCTTTTCCCAAGTTTCTGAGGAAGTGTCAGACAGCCTTCCATAGTGGCTCTATCTTTTACATTCCCACTATCAGTGAATAAGAGTTCTAATCTCCCCACAACCTCAGCAATATTTGTTGCTTGCTTTCCTGTTGAACTTTGCTATTGTTGCTGGGGTGAGACGGTAGCTCATATTGGTTTTGATTTGCATCTCAAGATTAAATACTTGTGAATAAATCTAAATAGAGAGATAAAAGACCTATACACAGAAAACTACAACGCTTTACTACAAGAAACAAAAAGAGATTTGGAGAAATGGAAAAATATACCATGCTTTCATTGGAACAGTACATTGAACAGAAAACTACCAGAAATACAAGTTGGGTTTAGAAGAGGTCATGGCACTAGAGACATTATCATCAATGTCAGATGGATCATGGCAGAAAGCAAAGAGTACCAGAGGAATGTCTATCTGTGTCTCATTGACTCTGCAAAGGCATTTGACTGTATGGATCACAACAAAATGCGGTTAACCTTGAGGAAAATGGGAATCTCAGAACACTTGATTGTGCTTATGTGAAACCTATACTTGGACCAGGAAGTAGTCCTCAGAACAGAGCAGGGAAACACTGCATGGTTCAAAATCAAGAAAGGAGTGTGACAGGGATACATCCTGTCTCCATACCTTTTCTGCCTATATACAGAATAGATTATTTGGGAAGCTGGACTTTATGAGGAGGGATATGGCATCAAGATTGGAAGAACACTCATCAACAACCTACATTATGCAAATGAAACAACCCTGCTTGCTGAAACTGAGGAGTATCTGAACTGTTTGTTGCAGAAGGTTGAGGAATGTAGTCTTCAACATGGATTGAAGCTCAACAAACATCAAGAAGACAAAGATTCTCATCACTGGGCCAATTGGCAACACGATGATAGATGGAGAAGAGACTGAGGTTGTTAACAATTATAGCTTGTTCGGCTCCAAAATAGACACTCTTAGCACCAGCAGTCAGGAAATAAAAAGGTGAATTACACTCAGAAAATACTGTTGTCAAGAACCTCTCCAGAATACTGAAAAGCAACAATGTCAGTCTGGAGACTAAAATGTGTCTAATCCAGACCATGGTCTTTGCAGTTACTTGCTATGCATCAGAGAGCTGGACAATGACTAAGGATGACAGAAGAAAAATCGATTCTTTCAAATTGTGGTGCTGGGGCAAAGTCTTGAACATAACGTAGACTGCCGAGAAAATAAATAGCTCTGTATTGGAGAGGGTGAAACAAAGTTTCTCCTTTGAGGCTGGGATTTTGAAGCTCTGTCTCACAATCTTTGGGTGCATGACCAGGAGAGACCAGTCTTTACAGAATGACATCATTCTCAGAGGAGTGGAGGGACAGCACAGGAAAGGAAGAACCAAGATGAGATGGATTGATACCATAACTGGGGAAATGGTGATTGGTGTGTCTGAATTAGTGAGACTGACTCAGGACAGGGCAGGGTTCAGAGCTGCTATACATAGGGTCACTATGGGTCACAGACAACTCAATGACACATAACAACAACATGGATAGGAAGACTCAAAATATCATGAAGATGACAGTTCTACTGAAGGCAATCTACAAGTTCTGTGCAGTCTTAATGTTGTTGTTGTTGTTGTTGTTGTTGTTATGTACCGTCGAATCGCTTTCACCTCATAGTGACCCTATCTATGTACAATAGCCCTGAAACCTGTTTGATCCTTTACCAACTTTACTGTCTCTGACACACCTACCCTCATTACCCAGTTACTGTATCAATCCGTCTCATTGATGCTCTCCCTCTTTTTCTCCATCTCTTCACCCTTCCAAAAAATGATGTCCCTCTCCAAGGACCAGTCCTTCCTTGTAACATACCCAAAGGTATATCAGATGGAGCTTCAGAATCCTTGCCTCCAAGGATCAGCCTGGCTTCACCTCTCTAGGATTAACCTGTTTGTTCTCCTGGCAGTCCATGGTATAGTCAACACTCTTCTTCAGCACCACAGCTGAAAGGCATCAATTATTATTCTATCATACTTTGCCATTGTCTAGCTCTCTGATGCATAGTAAACAATTGAGAAGACTATTTCTAGTTCAGGTACACCTTAGTCTTCATACGGACATCATTCCTCTTCAATACTCTGGAGAGGTCCCTGACAGCCAATTTTCCCAATGCAATTCATCTCTTGATTTCCTGGCTGCTGGTACTAAGAGTGTTGATTATGCAGCCAAGCAAACTAAGGCTGTTAACAATCTTAATCTCTTCACCATCTATCTTAATGCTGCCAATTTGCTCAGCAGTGAGAATTTTTGTTCTCTTGATGTTGAGCTTCAATCTTTTATCTTCTGCAGCAAGTGCTTCAGGTCCTCCTCTGCTTCAGCAAGCAGGGTTGTGTTGTCTACATAGCACAGTTTGTTGATGAATCTTCCTCCAATCCTGACGCCACATTCCTCTCATACAGCCCTGCTGTATGATGATCTGTTCTGCATATAGGTTGAAAATATATGGAGACAGAATACATCCCTGGCATACACCCTTCCCAATTTTGAACCATGCAGTATCTCCTTGCTCTGTTCTGACAACTGCCTCTTGGTCCAAGTATAGGTCTTACATAAGCACGATCAAATGTTCTGGGATTACAAAGAAGGAGGAACAATTTTAAGCAGACACTGGAGATTGGAACATGGAATGTGAGAAGCAATCCCAATACAGATATCAATTCCATTCTTCAATATGATGGAAAAGTCAATTTCCAACTTTATTTGGAATAGAAAGGGAACTGAATAAGCAAAACACTACAGAAAAAGAGAAGCAATATAGGTGGCATCACCCTCCCTGATCTCAAATCCTACTATACAGCTATGGTGATCAAGACAGCATAGTACTGGTATAGCAACAGATACACAGATCAATGGAATAGAACTGAGAACCCTGAAATCAGCTCATCCACTTATGATCATTGACAAGAAGGTGGAATCAGATAAGTGGGGGAAGGACAGTCTTTTTTAACAAATGGTGTTGCCATAATTGGAAAACCATCTGTAGAAAACTAAAGCAAGACACCAACCTCCTACCTTATACAAAAACCAACTCAAGGTAGATCAAGGACCTAAAAATAAAACCAAAGACTATAAAATTCATCAGAGAAAAACTAGGAAGAACTCTTGAAGCCCTAATCCACAGCATCAATAGTCTTCCATGCGTAATGAAAAACCTGTAACCAGGAGAGAATAAAATAGATGAATGGGACCTCTAAGAATCACATCATTATGCACATCAAAACTTTTCTCCAACAGGGTAACAAGGAAACTCACAGACTTGGGAAAAAATAGTTGGCAGTGATATATCTTATAAGGGACTTATATCTAAAATTTATAGAGTACTCCAGAACCTCAACAAGAAAAATGTAAATAATCCAATCACAAAATGGGCACAAAATATGAATAGGCACTTGACCAAAGAGGAAATTCAGAAGGCAAACAAACCCATGAAGAAATAAGCTCGCTGTCTCTCTCAATCATTCATAGCAGTTCCCCTGAAGGGCAGTGGGCACTTTTGCCCTCTCTGTAGCATTTATGGGCTTCATGCCCAGCAAATCCAGTCCATCAGAGCTCTCTCATCCTGTTTAGAGTAAGAGTTGGCACAGTAATCAGAAGAGTCCATGGCATAATTGGGAAATGACTGCAGGCATTGCTTAGGATGAAATGCTGTTGCTACCTGCTGGGCACGCTAGACACTAGCTTGGGCCAAAGCCATGGCAGAAGAGCAGAGAAAGAAGAGGCATAGCTTTGACCAAGACCACAAGTAAAGAGTTCCAGAAGGAAACATTCTGAAAGGAGAAAAATAAAATCTGAACTCTCAGGGTCAGAGTAGCACAAGTAGGTGGCTAAAAGATTGGGCGTACTCAGTTTGCACAAAAAGATTAAGGATGCCCAAAACAGCTTCACAAATGAGAAGGGCTTGCTTGCGGCAGAGCTTCCCAGAACAAAACTTGGGACCAAAGGGTAGAAGTGACTACTAAGTAAATTTCTTCTTTACCTGAGGAAGAAATTAATTTTGACTGTAATTAATCAATAGAAGAATGACTGACTTTGTGAAGTAGTGAGGTATCCATGACATAAAATAATCAAGGAAAACAAGAAGCCCATATCAAAACCATGAGGAGAATATGAGCCTTTCTGAATGGCCGCTTTTCTCACCCAGCTCTGAGGCTCGGTTTTCTTAGGGAAATGCCTGGAGCAGAGAACAGAGAAGCACCCACCTCTTAGAGCTGTGATGCTTTAAAGAAAAATAGACATCACGCCATCCCAGAGGCCCACAGGCACACCTGAGGCTTCTTGTCAGGTGCCAACAACACCTCAAGGGGCCTTCATATCTTTCTGTTTCCCTCCTGCAGCTGCTGTTCCAATTATGGCTACAAGGCAGGTGCATTAAGATGCTACACTTGAGGTTTGGAAATGGACTGGGATCTATGATTCCCGAAAGAGTTTTTTGGGTGATGACACTATCTTTTAAGAGGAAGACTTGGGTTCTGAGTTAATGAAGTGTGAAGACAGAAAGCTCTGCTGTGTGGAATCCTTCATGACAATGTTGTGCGCTGGTGTTCTGTCTCATATAACTCCACGTGCCCAGCTGAGGCCTTTGGGCATCGTGACAAAAAGAGCTCATTATTTTGCTTTCCATCACTGTGAAGTTCTGCTCAGCATGGCAACAGATCAGAGGGAGCCGACCACCATCAAAGCCTGGCTCAATATGATCTGGACAGTTTATGATTCAAGACAAACTGTCATCGCTGATTAAAGCACATCTACGCCTCTGTCAACAATATTTCTTTCTCTGAGAATATTAGATATCTTGCTTATATTACGTAAACAAGGGAGAAAGAAATCTAAATCCACTGGGTTGAATTGTTTAAAGGCAATCTGTGTTTTATAAACATGTTGAAGGGTAGCATTCCCAAGGTGATATAAACCAAACCATGATCCTGTGATTCTTCTGTTGCCTTACTATTTGCTTTCCAACCATACAACCTAATTTGCCTTGATGTGGAGTAGTCTGCTTTTCATTTTTCTCAATATTCAAGTCCTTTTCACACCTCCTTGCTTGATGGATGCTATTCTTCTGACTAGAAGAATGTTCTCACCCTATCCACAACTTCCCGTTTTCTCCTCTCACTCCTTCTGAGTCAGAGTAAACCCATAGCTAACCCAATGTTGGGTTTCCATGTCTGTATATCACATGAGAGGATATTTCCTATCTTTCTCCCAAGAAAGTGCTGGTAAATCAAATTGCCAGAGAGATTTGGCCTTTGAGTTTGAAACACAATTCCTCTTAGATTATCCCTTAATCCCAGCTGAAATGTCACCTCTCTGTCAAGTCCTCCTTTACTCTTAAGAATAATTAAGTGATATAAGAACAGTAACACAAAAACACATATGTCCATCCATGTCTGTGAAAGCCAAAAGATGGAATCCGTCAATAGATGAATGGATAAACACAAGAAACACACTCAAATGCAAAGAGTAATGAGAAGACTGTGAAACATCTTGTAACATGGATGAATCTGGAGGACATTATAAGTCAAGAACAAAAAGGAAAATACCATATAATTCTACTATTATGAAAATACAAGAATAGATATATACACACAGAAAGCAAAGTCCTTTCATGGCTACCAGGGATGAAAGGGGAAGAAGAGAAGTCACATTCTAAAAGTAGACACCTGTCACTTCGGTAATGGGAAAGGCAATCCCAAGGTAAATAAAGACAATCAGAAGTACACGAAAAAAGGGGATAATTTTGGTAAATGCTAAAATGTATAATTTTTCAACAAAACTGAAAGTACATATGTGGTTAAATAAATTTATATGGATGCATATACATAGGAAGACATAGATAAGTAAATCTGTATGCATTAGTGTTTCTGATGGAATATATGTTCACACATTTCTGTGTGCTGCATATCTAAAATGACCAAAATAGAACATACTAGACTTCTTAGACATAGCCAAGCAACTCACAGGACTAGTTTCCCAAAAGACTTGGGAACATAGTCTTGGGCCTCATTTTAGTCAATAAGCATAACAGAGTTCACAAAGATAAAGTTATGTTTCATCTGGAATCTTAAAAGCTTGCAAGGTATCTAAGATACAACTATTGGTCTCTGTTCATATAAAGCAATAGAGAATGAAGGATAAAGACTCAAAGAAAAAAACTAGCTCATAAGATCAATAACCCACACAAAGTGCAACATCTTCTAACCTAACATCAAAAGAAGTAAGTGGTCTACTACTACCAACCATTCTGACAGGAAACCTGGCAGAAGGCTCTCAGTAGTTTGAAGAATGACTAGTAAAAGTAAAATGTCTTTTAGAAAAGCCAAACCTCATAGACTGATAAAGATTAAAGGAATCCCAGACACTGTTGCTGTTATGTGCTATCAAATCGCCTGTAACTTGTAGCAACCCTATGTATAACAGCTCTGAAGCCTGTCCTATCCTGAACCACACTCACTGACTCCAACACACCTACCCTCATTACCCCAGTTACTGTGTCAGTCCATCTCATCCATGGTCTTCCTCTCCTGCACAATCCCTCACCCTTCCAAGCATGATGTCCTCCTCCAAGGATGGTCCTGTCTGGCTGTATACCAAAAGTATGTGAGGTGGAGCTTCATAATCCTTGTCTCCAAGGAGAAACTTGTTTCACCCTCTCAAAGACATACATGTTTGTTTTCTTAGTGGTCCATGGTATGCTCAATTCTCTTCTCCAGCACAACAATGGCATCCTTAAATATCCATTGAACTTTGAATTAACGCTATTTCTGCAAGCCATCTTTCAGCCAAATAATGGATTGCTGGGGTTAAGTACCATCAATTCCAGCTCATAGCCACTTTATACACAGCAGACCAAAATCTTGCCCAATATTGTGCCACTTTAGCATATGGCTCTCACCATTTATATTGGATCCAGTTTTCATGTTTGTTGCTCTCACCCCATTAAGCTGGCCCCTTTGACATCAGAGACTTCGTTGATTCTCCTGTCTATTGATTCGCATATAGGTTCTCAGTGAATGTTTGCTGAATGAGGCATCGTGCTTTTTCAATGGTGTGCAAAACATCTGGACCCTCTCTTGTTTACTACATAAATGGTCATCTTAAAAATGTAAAATGAAATGCTTGGTCAAATGAATGGAGAACTTTTCCAGAATAGAATACCAAACTCTCAGCCACTGAGTTGATTCTGACTCATAGGGACGCTCTCTCAGACTTTACATTTTAGTGGGAAAGACCGCTCATCTTTATTCCACAGGTGGTGGATTCGAACCACTACAGACTTGCAGGGTTTTAGTTAACAGTGCAACACTCTATAGACAAAGCCACCAGAGCTCCTTTTCACTAATAAACAGAGCTGCATATTCTTCTTAGATGTACTTCATGCCAAGCATGTCATGGGGAGCTTGGACTTGGCCCTGCAGCCTCCAAAGTATTGCCACAGGCAGCACAATTTGACACTGAGGCTTGAACCTTTAGCACAGAACCACTCAAATCCAAAGTCCCAAAATAACCTAAATGCTCTCTTTGCTCTTGGTCAGAATTATGGAGAGTTCCATTCACTGGACATATTCAGGAGGTTGGTCACAAGTCCGTGTGTTTATTTGTTTAGTCACATTTAGGAAAGGAAAGAAGCTTTTTGCACTGAGTTCCCAGATCAGGAATTCCTGTCATCAATCATATCACCATATTCTGTTGGGTCTGCAAAAATAAAAGAAGCTTCATCTTTCCTGAGTATAGGGAGTCTGAAGATCTGCAGTAGGTCAGATACAGATCCTTCCACATTGTTCTTGTTATTGTGTATACCACCAAGTGAATTCACCCATAGCTGATCCTCTGGTGGGTTTTTCTGTGTGATTAAGTAATCACACAGAAGGAGGGTGCCCATCCTTTTCCAATGGAGCAGCTGGTGGATTTGGACTGCATGCAACTTCTTACCACTGGGCCCCTGGATCTTCCTTATGCTTACTTCCTACAAACAATTTCAGCCATGTAAGTGGTGTATATGAGGTATACTGGCACCATAAAGGAAGAAGGGCAGTGCTCCAGTCTTGTTCAAGCACTGAGCAAAGTGAATCAATCCCCCATTCTGCTTTCAAATGACCCAAAGTCATGAACCTCATCCCAAATATTTATCTTTCTCTTCTTTTTATTGCATTAATCACACAAAACTCTAGAACAAGAAACAGCAGCAAATGATTTCAACTTATCATTAAATGTTGGCTTTTATTTATAACCGAGTTCTTGGGGTTTTCTGGCCCATGAGGTCAGATTCCTGACCCCCAGCCAAGAAAGACGGGCTGTGCTTTCTGCTAGAGAGGCCTCTGTTTTCAGTATTTCTGACTGACAACCTCTTGAGTGGGATCTGTACCATTCTTATCTGAGGGGCCACCAGCAGATCTCAGCTATAGCTTTCTAATAGTACTGGTCATGGATTGGTTATAGCCTTTCACCTTTTCCCAGGCTCCCCTAAAGGTGACAGGTACCTGATCTATCTCCTTCACGCTCTCTACTTCCGGACTTCCCCCGCCCGTGTATCCCAGGACAGTTGTGTTCATAACTCATCTCAACCCCTGCCCTTCCTAGATGGGCAACCTGAGGATCAGCATGTATGGTTTACTCCCACTGCTTATCTTTGTGCCGTGAGTTTGAGGTCTCGGTCAGTGCACCATTGCCCATTTTTTTTGGTCAGCAAAATTTCCTCTTGTCAAATTTGGGTCATAATTTCCTCCTGTTAATGATACATTATGAGTAGTGTACATTCAAAATAGGTGCTGCCACTTTAACTCTATAGCCATGGAGGCAACTCTTTTAGGGAATGGGAAGGTTTTGTTATATTCCCAGTGTTGTCGGCATAAGCTGTGTCAGCATCGGCTGGGTCCTAATCTTTATCACTTCTGAGTTATGGAAAGGGCAGTTAGATACGGAAGAAAGTGCAGAGAATGTTGAAGACGGAAGCCGCCACATGGAGACTGTCATGGAAGGAAGGTACACTGGGCTGTAGAACCTGAGAGAGAAGGACTTCCCGACAGCTGATGTTCTGTATTCAAATTCTAACCTCATTTCTTTCCTCATAGTATTTCTGTAATGGAAGCACTAAGAAACTAAAGCAAAGTTTAAGGAGGCCTTTCCAAAGGGGAGGGTACTGCTCCACTAAGATCTCCCCTTATTATCAGTCACAGCTTTTGGTGAGTGTGCCTCTTCGTCTTTTATCTAAGCAATCAACAAGAGTCTGTCGAGGATGGAGCACATGCAGAGCCGCCGGCCTTCTGCTGGAAGCTCCTTTCATGCTGATGTTGAGCCATAAATCAATCCCTTGGCAATCACTCAATTAGTGACCATTTTGCTTGATTATATAAGCATTCAGCGGACATTGATCAAGCACCCAGTCCATATGTTTCAAAATGGTGGCTCAAAAGCCAGAAGGCAAGTGCTTTGTGTGGTCTGCACAGTCCTTTTTAAAGAAATTTGAGCCCACATTAACAAGCATATTACTCCTAAATATATCCAGATTTCTAGCTATTATGGAAAAATATTTCATCCCTCCTCCCCCAATCAGCTGAAATGAGGTGGCAGATGTTTTTTCTTAAACAAGGCATGTATTCTCTGGTTTGTCATAGTATGTGCCTGCTTTATTCACTTACATTGCCTATTTAACAATGACTTTTGAGTTTGAATCTTTCCTAATGAGAAAAGCTTTGTCCAAATACTGCATGGTACCACTGTTGTAAAACGAGGCTGACATCAGGGTTGGGGTGAGACTGAGAAAAATTAGATAAATTATGTATACTGCATTGAAACAGATGAGGGAGAGAACAGTTTTAAAGCGATATATGATAGGGTATTATGGTTATGACAAGACTCCAGAATGAAAGTTGCATAGTGGAGTGTACTCGGGGCGGGGGGAGTGTGTATGCCAATGAAAGAATTTTTCTTTTACTTTTCAAAGAGAAGAGTGAACTGGGGAGGAAGGGTGGGCAGGAAGAAAAATGCAGCAATGAATGAATGGAAATCTAAAATCTCTGTAAATGTTCATTAAAATTATGAAAATAATTTTTTTTTTAAAAAAAAAGCTACTGACATCAGGCTTGGGGTAAAACTGAGAAAAACTGGATCGATTATGTGTACTGAAGATGAGGGAGAGAACAGTTTAAAAGTGATATATGATAGCATATTATACTTATCACAGGAATCCAGAATTAAGGTTGCATAGTGGAGTGCATTTGGGGCTGGGTGGAGGAGGGTTGGGGGGGGAGGGATTGTATAGCAACAAAGAAGTTTATCTTTTGCTTTTCAAAGAGAGGAGTGAACTGGGGTAGGGGGGTAAAAAAAAAGTGCAACAATGAATGAATGAAAATCCAAAATCTCTGTAAATTTTCATTAAAATTAATAAAA
>NW_006399794.1:2823737-2834098 GCF_000299155.1 Elephantulus edwardii
ACCAAAGAAGACATTCAGATGGCCAACAAGCATATGAAGAAATGTTCAAAATCCCTAGCTCTAAGAGAGATGCAAATCAAAACAACTATGAAATAACATCTCACCCCAGTCAAAATAGCAAAATTTAACAGAACAGCAAGCAACAAATGCTGGCGAGGTTGTGGAGAGACTGAAACCCTTTTTCACTGTTGGTGGGAGTGTAAAATGGTGCAACCACTGTGGAAGGCGGTATAGCACTTTCTCAAAAGTTGCAAATAGAGATACCATTTGATCCAGCAATTCCACTACTGGAAATATACCCTAGAGAAACCAGAACTGCCACCCAAGCAGATATATGCACACCCATGTTTATTGTGGCTTTGTTCACAACAGCAAAGAGTTGGAAACAACCCAAGTGCCCATCAACAGAATAATGGATAGAGAAGCTGTGGTATATTCACATAATGGAATACTACGCTGCATTGAAAAACAAGGAACTCGTGCAATATTATTCAAAATGGGTGACCCTGGAGGATATTATGCTGAGTGAATTATCTTAGTCACAAAAAGGGCAAATACTTCATGGTGCCACTGTTTTAGAACAGGACTGACCTTGGGGTTGGGGGGGAGACTGAGAAAGATGGGTTCAATAATGTATATTGCATTGAAACAGATCAAGGAGAGAACTGTTTAGAAGGATTATATAATTAGGTATAATTGTCCTGACAAGAGTCCAGAATGAAAGCTGCCTAGTGGGGTGGACTGGGGTGGGCATGGGGATTGTATAACAATGAAATAATTGGTTTTTTGGTTTTTGGTTTGGTTTTTTTTTAACTTTTCTAAGAGAGAAGTGAGCTGGGGGTGAGGTGTGGGCAGGGAGGAAAATGTGCAACTATGAATGGAAATCCAAAGTCTGTAAACTTTTATTAAAATAAATTTTAAAAATAAAAAGAAATAAAGGCTTATAAAAGACTTTGTGAGCAAAGTTTCAAACATCACAATTATAAAATTGGGTAAGGTAGGCTAATCTTTACTGCAATGTACTCACCATAGAGTAGATGCTCAATGAGTGTTAATAATGGGGCTCTGGGATAATATATTGTGTCCATTGCTGACGAAAAGATTGGCAGTTCAAATCCACAAGCTACACTGTGGGAAACAGATGGACAGTTTCCTCCTATTAATAATTACAGCCTTGGAAATTTAGCAGAAGGTTGTGGTTGTTGTGTACTGTCGAGTAGGAACTAACCCATGGCTGACCCTCCAGCCGGTTTCAGAAGCAGTTAATCACAGGAGAGGAAATGACCCATCCTTCACCTGCACAGCAGCTGGCAGATTCAAACAACAGGCCTTTGGGATTGCAGCACAGATTCTTACCACTAGACCACCAGAGCTCCCTAGAGGGTGACTGAGTTGGAATCAACTTGATGGTCCTAGGTTTGTGTTTAAAATAATCATAAGGAGCCCTGGCGGCACAATGATTAAGTGTTCAGCTGCTAACTGAAAGGCTGATGGTCTGAACTCACTTAGCAACTCAATGGGGGAAAGGCCTGGCTTTCTAATCCTATTAACTCCCAGCCTAGGAACTCATATGGACTTTTGTCATATTGGGGTACTGTGAGACAACAGGTTAGCTCAGTGCCACCTAACAACAATAACATAATACTTTGTTTTAGGAGTTAGGTGCCGTTGAGTACAACTCATAGCAATCCTATGAACAGATCTGGACCCTCTCCTATCCTTTGCCATCCTTGTTATTTCTGACACACTTGAGTCCATTACTGTAGTCACTTGTCAGTCCATCTCATTGAGGGTCCTCTTGTCTTTCACTGACATTTCCAAGCATGTTATTCCTCTCCCAGAAATAGCCTCTTTTAGTAACATGCTCAAAGTATGTGAAATGAAAGATTTGTCATCTTTGCCTCCAAGGACCATTTTGACTGTACTTTCTAAAAATAAAAGAAAATAAAACATAAAAAAAATCTGTTCTTTTGGCAATCCATGGGATATTCAGTACTATTCTCTACCACCACAGCTCAAAGGCATAAATTCTTCTATCCTTATTCATTGCCCAGCTCTCAGATGCATAGCAAGTGATTTAAAAGACCATGACTCGAATCAAGCACACACTAGTCTTCAAATTGACATCATTGCTCCTCAGTAATTTGTAGAGGTTCCCAACAGCTAACTTGCCTAATGCAACATGTCTCCTGATCTCCTAATTGCCAATGCTAATGTTCATTGTGGAATCAAGCAAGATGAAATTGTTGAAAATTTTAATCTTTTCTCTGTCATGATGTTGCTTGTTAGTCCAGTGGTGAGGACTTTTGTCTTCTTGATGTTGAGATAAGGCTGTAGTCTTTGATCTTCTGTACCAAGTGCTTCAAGTCCTCCTCATGTTCAGCAACCAAGCTTGTTGTTGAGTCTTCCCTTGCTCCTGATGTCACATTATTATTCATAAAGTCCAGCTTCTCAAATGATTTGTTCAGCATATAGATTGAATAGGTGTGGAGAAAAGATACAACCCTGACACAAACCTTTCCTGATTTGAAACCAAGCAGTGTTCCCTTGCTCTGTTTGGACAGTAGCTTCTTGGTCTTGGTTGTACAGGTTTCATATGAGCATAATTAAGTGTTTGGGGATTCTCATTCTTCTCAGTGTTAGCCATAATTTGTTATTATTCACACAGTCGAATGATAACAATAGCAAGTACTTACTGGAAGTGTCCCAGTAATGCAGTCCTTAAGCACTTGACTGATAAGGCAAGGTTAGTGGTTGGGTTGGAGGTTTAAAGCTCTGAGCTACTCCAGGAAGCAAAGACTGGTGACCTGCTCTCAAAGATTTCAGGCTAGAGATTCTGTTGGGAAGTTCTACCCTGTGACTCAGAATAAACTTGATAGCACACACCATCACTTACTGTACGTGCTAGACACTAATCTAAAGATTTCATGTAGCCTTACAATAGCTCCAGAAATAGCTTTTATATTATTATTTCCATATTATAATCCAGCACTTTTGTTTAGTGAGGTACTCAAGTTCACACAGCCAGTAAAGTAGCGAGATGGGGTTTCAGACTCTACTATTGTAGATCCAAAAACTTGTTCAAGTAATTGTAACAATACACTCATTCTCAAAGCTTATTTATTATTTATAAGCATTACTGTTATAATTAATATTATGTTCTACATACAAAATTGTATATACTATCATATATATTAGGGAGCTCTGGTGGCCTAGTGGCAAAAAGCTGTGCTGTAATCCCAAAGGCACACAGTTCGAGGCCAGCAGCCTCACCTTCACCATGGGAGAAAGATGGACCATTTCCTCCTGTGCTCTGAAAACTATCTCTGAAAACCCACCAGAGTCAGCTGTGGGTCAGTTCCAACTCGACAGTACACAAAAACAACAACAAATAATCATATATATATATATAATTATAATATTATTATCATTACCATTCATTTGTTTTTATTACTTGGAAGTACTAGAAAGCCCGTTAAAAGAAATATTATTAATATAATGACTTATTCAAGCTTTGCCTTACATACTTTGAACACGTTGCTAGGAGAGGCTATTTCTTAGAAAGGGACATCATGCTTGGGAAGGTTTGAGAGAATATGTAAAATAGGAAGACCCTCAATCAGGTGGATTATCACAGTGACTGCAGGAATGAACACAAGTGTATCAGAGATGGTAAGAATGGCACAGGATAGGAAAGGGTCCAGATCTGTTGTTCATAAGGTCTCTGTGAGTCTTATATTACTTGATGGCACCTATGAATATGAACTGACTTATTCTGATAAAACCATGCCAGAGCCAGAGGAGACTGCCTATCTTTCTCCTTCTAAGTGGCTTGTGTATTCAAATTGTGTGTTTTTGAGTTGGCAGTGCAGCTCCCTGACCACTAAGGCACCAGAGTGTCCTCATCCTTAAAATAGAGGAAATGAAAGCATCTTCTGTACAGGTTTGTTGTGAGGAGTGATAGTTTATGGAAAGTTCTTGGGAAATGCTTACTGGCGCACAGTCAGTATTTTCAGGGTGAGGATTTATCCTCTCCAACTCCACCTCTCCAGTGGGTGTATGCATAGCTAACATTAAAGTGGTAATGCCCATGAAGATAATCCCATGACCTCTAAGATTTAGAGAGAGGACAGTGTGGCACAGAAGCAAAATATCTTGGAGAAAAAGATGTACCCAAGTTTGAAACTGGCCTTAGGTGCTTATTAAGTATGCAGTCCTGGACACGTTTCTTAACACCTCCATTTTCTCATCTCTAAAATGCAAATACCAATAGCTCCTCTCAGGGTTGTTTTGAAGATTAAATAATGCCTATAATGTGTGGATCACTTCAGTGTGGGAACATAGCAGTTATTTAATAAATGTTAATTTCCTTTTTCTTCCCTTCAAATAAAGCATTATTCTCCTGGGCACAGAGGCAAGCTGCAGAATAGAAGCTGAGGAACTATGCTTTCTCTCTTGTACCTGGTACAAAGTGCACTAGCCCAAGTCAGAGGCTCCTTTTTACTCATCACCTTCATACTATTCTAACAGATCTCAACCAACTGCTTAGAATTATTTAGCAATTCTGAATATACTTTCTACTTTCTGTATTTTTTTTCTACTACTTTATGTATTTGACCTTTTTTAAGTATGAACCCCCTCCTGAGGTCCCAGGGTTCTAATTTCTATTTTCTCCATTCCACTTTTTATTTTGGATCTTCTCTGGTTCTCTAAACAGAGGTATGGTACCAAGGCCCTCCTTCCAAAGCCTGTAATCCCAGAAATCATAGCTCTTTTCCAATCAACTCTGAAATCTGTCTGCTAAAACCCAGGCTTTGCGCACCTCTGGCTTCCTATGCTCTCCCCGTAAGGCATCATGAGAAGGTATGGACATTTCGCCAGCACTCCAAGTGGAGGATCACAACGCTCCACTTCACTGGCTAATTCCTCCGGGTTAATAGGAGTTGACAAGCCCAGAACAGTCTAGTATTTGAACCAGAGCCTTTAGAGTACTAGAAGGACCATAGATGGTTTTTGAGGACTTTACAAACTCGTTATAGAGGCAACAGTGTGTGAGGAGGGGTGCAGGCATGCATGCATGCTTGTTTGTGATCCAGCCATGTACACTTGCCCACTCCCAGAGGAATTATCTATAGATTTCATCAGATTCTCAGATCTGATGCAGAAAGGATATTTGACAAATGATTAGCAAGTTTTCAAAAACTCTACTTTGAGAGAAATTCAAGCCTTCATTGCTGTATTGTCATGTAAATAAGTGCATCGTGTACTTTTTTACACCATACAATGTTCTTGCCAGTTAGCTTCTTTTGCTCATTATATGTGATATATGTATGTGTGCATGTTATTTTCATGTGAGCCTTATATGAGAAAAATTTGCTTCTCTACCAATCCTACAATCTGGTTCAGAAACACAGCCCCCTTCTCTGTTCATCTGATCAGAGAACAGCACCATGTGGAAAGTCTAATTCGATTGCCCACCCCCCCTTTCCCGTTCTTCTCGTTGAGCCTCAGCAGACACAACCATGCTGGGATAAATTGTTGCCAAGCAGGAGTTAATCTTTCCTCCACCAGCAGCACTGCTCCCCAGGCTGCAGTCCCACATGCTATTCTTTATAATGCCCAAGAGGTTAGAGGCTGACTTCCAGGCCCCAGTTCTCTTTATTCTTCCCCCATGCCATCTATGTTGCCAGATAGATTTGTAAGGTGAGAAATTTTGGTTTTAGCTCTCATTTCAGTAGTTTCCTCATGTGACTCATCAAAACCTCCTACATTTGAATTCTTTCTCCATCATCTGCTCTGCTCTCCATAGTAACCAGCTTCATGTACTGTACAATA
Source organism: Elephantulus edwardii (assembly GCF_000299155.1). Lineage (NCBI taxonomy): Eukaryota > Metazoa > Chordata > Mammalia > Macroscelidea > Macroscelididae > Elephantulus > Elephantulus edwardii. The sequence continues at coordinate 2,829,573 of NW_006399794.1, forward strand.
GTAGCCAACTTCATGTACAACTGCCATCGTAACCATCTGCTCCCCTGTCTCCTCATTGATGGTGTCAGTCTCTAAGCAAACTCTCACTTTTTTGACTCATCAAATGTTGCGCCTCATTGTCTAGCTTTTGTGAGTCCTAGACCTGAATCAACACAATCAACCACTGCTCCTACACATAAACAGACCCAGTCAATGACCTTCAAGTTCTCTGTTCTTTTCAAGTTGCTGAGAAAAATCTGTGAAAATTCCACTGAATTCTTCAGTTTTTTCCAGACTTTATAAAGACCTGCCTCTGCTTCTAACTGAGATTGATTGACAAGAGAGGAGTTGCCATAGATTGACAAGAGAAAGAAACGGTCATGATTGGCCACAGGAACATGAATCCATTCTTAGCAGTGCCCTGCTCCCCAAGAACTGGTAACTATTGTCAAATAGAGTTGGGTGGTCCCTTTAGTTGACCTGACATTCTATAGTCAATGTGCTTTGCTTACAGAAGGTCCAGCTTTCTCTTCATACTGTCCCAGAGCGTTGCCCCCTTTATATCACTCCTTCACTCTGATGTCTTCACTCAGAGCTTAAAAAAGTCCCCTTTCTTTATATCAGGTTGTGCTCTCAGCAGTCCTTCTTGCTGTCTGAATTTCCTCCTCACTTGCTTTAAAGCCTCTTAAATCTGTTTCTTCATCTCATGGAACCATGGAGGAGGTTAAATGAGATAATGTATATGAAGTATGTGGCACTGACCGTGCCCCAGAGTAAGTGCTCAAAACACACAAGTTCCTCTCTTTTACCTCCCTCCTGTCTGCTTCCCCTTGGGTCACCTTCCTCCATGTCTGACCAGAAGTAATCCTTCACCGTTCAATCACCATTACCAAGCTTTTCCTGGTAACTCTCTTCAGTTAGCCAGGTTCCACATAAGTCATAGAGACACGAGAACCCAATGGATCACAGTGGTCCTGTCTGTAACCAACCAATGACTGGCATGATGCAGAAGCAAGGAGTATTTCATTCCCTTGTGCATGCAGGCACCATGAGTCAGGAGTTGACTCAGAGGCCACTACCAACAATAACAGAAACATGTGACTCCCTTTAAATCCAAAACTCTCACTGTGGACACCTTACCAGGCCCAAGTTAATAAGGACTGAAATTTATCCAGGGATATGTATGTGGCACTGTGTCCTCTCGAATTTTGCTAAAGAGGCAAACAAAGGTGGCAAGAAACTTAGCTTCTGAAGGTGAGCATCAGTCAAGAGTGGTACTGTGAGGGCGATGCTGTGTGTTAAGTTCTCTTCAGAAGACTGGAATACCATGTACAATCCTATTTGAGGGCTTCACTTGTGAGTGCTCCATCAGTTATTTTCACTGTGGGGGCATCAAGCCTGGGTCTCGTTAACTACAATGCGCTGGGGGTACCAGACAATATCAGGAAGGACTAGAGTAATCCTGGTCAAGGACCATACCCCACTTCTTCATGCCTTTCTTAAGAACAGCTACTCAAAGCCTTAATTCTGGCTTAAATTATAGTTTGGGCCCATGTTGGAGACCTAGTACAGGCTTGTTTATATGTGAAACAAACTGTTTGTACTCAATAACTAACCAAAAAGAAAAGGGCAGATGCTCTGAAAGGAAGAGGCCAGGCTCCATGGAAGAAGGGACCAGTGATCTACATTTGTGCTTGTCTTGTGCTATAAAATCAACTCTGACCCATGGAAATCCCATGTGTTAGAGAGAAATTTCTCTGTAGGGTTTTCTTGATTGTGATCTTTATGCAGACCACTGGATCTTTTCTTCCACACTGCCACTGGGTGCGTTTGAACCACCATCCATTCAGTTACCAGCCAAGCATAGAAGATTTGTGCTACTCAAGGACTCCATAAAAATTATAGCTAGGAAAAATTTAAGGAGCAGTTTTGCTGTATCGGGTCACTATGGGTCAGAATTGACTTAATGGCAGTTGGGTTTGATTTGGTTTATTGGCCTGTTTGAGAGTGAACTTGAGACACCATAGTTTTGTTGTTTTTTCAATTTTTTTTTTTTTTTACTTGCTGTGTGCGTCAAATTGGATTAGACTGGCACACTGGAGGAGATTGCCCCTCCTTCTCCATCTGGTGGATTTGAACAGCGCCTTCAGGATTGCAGTGCAGCTTCTTGCCACTAGGCCACAAGAGAACTGGTGGTGTTTGTTTGTTTTTTTAAAAAACCACCATTAAAAAGCAAAGACCAAAACCTTACTTCTGTTTATTAAATTACTTTTGCTGTTGCATAAGAATTTTTAATTAAAAAACCGATGAAAGGGTCAAATTTCAGCTCATCTCTCAGATTTTATATGGAGGAGAGGGGACTCCAGACAAAGCTACTTTACTGGCTGGCCCCTATTGTATTTTTCAGCCTGTCTTTCCAGGTCTTTCACATTTAACCCATTTTCTTCTTCTCTACCTTATCCCCTGGCCCACTGTTAGCAATACTCCACACTGAACCACTGCTTTGTTGTCAGATCTCATTGCATTTATGTGTTCCATTATACAGTGGCCCTATGTGCAACAGACCAAAACAGCACCTACTCCTTAACCGCCTCATAGTTGTTGGTGTGTTTGAGCCCATTGTGGCGGCATGTGTGTCAGTCCGTCTCATTGAGAGTCTTTTTTCTGTTAACCCTCTCCTTTACCATGCAAGGCATCCTTCTCCAGGGACTAGTTCTTCTTGAAAATGTGACCGCAGTACAATAAACTAACAGCTGAGTCGTGAACATTAGCACTACTACGTGCCATCTCCCAAACAGACCTTGCACATTCACACTTCTCGACCTTTGTGTTTGCTGTGTGTTCTTATCTGGAATAGTTGTATCTTCTTGCCAGAAAGGTCCTCCCTCATCCATCCATTGAAGACAAACTCAATTGTCACCCTGCTGAAAAACTTGCCTTGAACCCCTCCAAAGCTTGCCTGTCCTTGACAATATTTTCACAGCACTTTGTGAGACCCATGTCTAGAACATATTTCATTGGACTAAAATTATTCATTTAGTTCTTTCTCTGGCTAAGCTGAACTTCACGAGGTGAGCCTGTGACTGACACTCTCATCCCTAGCACTTTGCCCAGGGCCACCACTTGTCGAGTGTTCAGTAAATCTCTGCCAGGTGAGCACAGGAGTGAAAGGAACACAAAGGGGATGTGAAGGGAGGAAGAGCACTATTTTTCAATATTTAGGGGCATGTCTATCAGGGAAGTAATATTTCTTGGACTTGCTGAAGTAAATCTCACTAGAGGGAATGATGATGTATGTTCCTGAAATAGAGGGGTCTGGGGAAAAAAAATCAATAATTCTGAAAGCCCTGGCAAGAAGATATGCTGGCGTTCTGCTAGCTGCAAAGCTTGCAGACCTTGGAGGGCAGCTCCTAGGCAAAGCCATTCATCCTGCCTGTCCGGGGACGTACCTCTCCTTGCTAGTGGGTGATGTGCCTATATTTGCTGTCTGTGTCTGGTGTGCTGATGGCATCTCCAGGACCTGAATCTCTTCCCTTGGTAATAGATATTAAAGAAGAGGACAGCTTGTGCAGGGTGGACAAGGAAGCCCAAAGGATCTGGGTTGATACAGTCTATACTGACAAGCTAAAAGGGACATGTCTTTAGTTCCAGACCATAAACTTAAAAAAAAAAAAATATCAGTACATCCTGCAGTTGGATTTTCTTAACTTCATTTGGGATGCAGTGGAAGTCTAACTGTAGAACTTAGATGGCATAGTCCATCAGGGACCAAAGGTTGCATCTTTCTGGCAGTTCAAATCCATCAACTGCTCCAGAGAAGAAAGATAAGCATTATCTTCTCATGTTTTACAGCCTCCAAAAAGTCAGTTTTGACTCGATGGCAGCGAGTTTTTGGAAGGTCTAAACAGCTTCAAGCATTTGGCTGAGCTGTATTGGACTTGTATGTCCATTGCAGCTCTGGTGGCCTAGTTAGTAAGGAGTTGCTCTATCAACCCAAAGGCAGGCAGTTCAGATCCACCAGCTGCTATGAAGGAGAAATATTGACAATCATTCTCCTTCCTTGCGATGTACAGCCTCTGAAAACTTGCTGGTGGGTTAGCTATGAGCATGTTCCAACCCCGTGACAATGAGTTGAGTTTCTTCTTTGAGTTCCCATGATTGAGACAGTGACACAGAGAGGACTCAAAACGTAGAGTCAACGGTCTCCTAATCCAAGTCTCTTCCACTCTCACAGTATCAGAAGAGTGGGTAGAAGAGAAATTGTCATCACTGCTTGTCTGACCACGTCCCTGCTAGTGGAAGTTTATCATCCTCAAGGTCAGGTCTGCTCAACAGTTCAGCCAAGAAAGAGCACCTTCAGGGGAAGCCTGGGGACTGTCATGCCTTCCAGATGAGCGGCCTGCTCACTTATTTAGATGTGCCCTGTAGATAGTTTTGGTTTTTAAAATTATAATGATTGTTGTTGTTCTTAGGTACCGTCGAGTCGCTTGCAGCTCATAGCCACCCTATGTACAACAGCCCTAAACTCCGCTCTGTCCTGTGCCAAT
>NW_006399794.1:2834198-2834899 GCF_000299155.1 Elephantulus edwardii
TTTAAAAAGCTTTATCCAATAATTCTTACATTAGTTATCTATTACTGTGCAAATTACCTTAATCTTAACAGGATAAAACAATAACCTTTATTGTATCATACAATTAGCTGGGTGACTCTTTACCATGAGGTTGCAAGTCAAAATGGAACTGGGGCTGGGGTCTTCTGAAGATTTGACTGTTGATGGAATATCCACATCCAAAGTAGTTCTCTATTGACTAGAGGAGTTCTTTCCACACAGAGATTTTCTTATAAAAATCACTTCTCCCAGGATCAGGGATCCTGATCAGCCAATAGTTTTTATAAACTTGTCTCTGAAATAAAATATTGTTGACCTTCATTTGTGTCATGTTCTGCTTATTAAGAGTAAGTCACTAAGTTCAGGCCACACTTAGGAGAAAAGGAATTAGCCTCCATTTAATGAAGAAAGGCTTCCTACCTCGTATCTCTTTTTAAGAGCAATCTTCCAAGCATCCTGAAAAACCTATAACCAGGAAAGGATAAAACAAATGAATGCGACCTTCTAAGAATCAAATCCCTATGCACATCCAAAAACTTCTCCAAGAGGGCTAAAAGGGAAGCCACAGACTAGGAAAAAGTATTTGAATGACATATCAGATAAGGAACTTATATCCAGAATTTATAAAATACTGGAGCACCACAACAAGATAAAGGTAAATAATCCAATAGAAAAATGGGCAC
>NW_006399794.1:2846784-2849575 GCF_000299155.1 Elephantulus edwardii
CAGTAAAATCTTGCTTGCATGTGAAATCAGTGAGATTGTTCTGTAGTTTCCACATTCTGTTGGGTCACCTTTCTTTGGGATAGGAACAAATATCGATTATTTGATTTATTTTGTTGTTGTTGAGAATATACCCAGAAAACCATATACCAATGCAACAGTTTGTGCTGCCACTCTGAAGGCCTGCAGTTCAAATCTACCAGCTGCTGTCTGGGTAAAAGAGGGGCAGTCTCCTCCTATGCAGTTTACTGCCTCTGAATACCTGCTGGAGTGTCAGCCTAACTCTACGGTACATAACAACAATAATTGACATATACTCACTATCTCTTTAAGACCTAGTATCTTGAGTTATTGTTGTCAATTTGGCCCCAGATAGATAGATAGATAGTTCTTAAAAGACTATAATGCTAAAGGCAGACTTTCATTTACTCCTCAAACATAGCCTTCTTTGGTTTTAAGAAGGCTTCAGGAAATATTTTTTATATAAACTTTTAAGATTATTTCAGGATTATTGTTTAAGAGGTTCATCTATACCCCATGGCACCAGAAAGTAAAGAATATAATAAAATTTAATATTATGTTTTGCATCTTCCCCCTTTTGATCAGACTTCTTGCAGAAACTCTTATCAAAATGTTTAGTAATAGTTAGGCACCATTCATTTATCTCAGTCCTATGGCAAAGGGTGCTCTGTAGATCTTAAGGAATGCTTAACTCTTAGCCTGGAGCCATCCCTTGAACCCAACCTTCTGACTTAGGCCAGATGATGACCTGACACTTTATGTTCTCCTGAGGTCCAAGATTCTGTGTCTCCAGTCTCCCAAATATGGCTTGACTCCTTTTCCACAATGGTTAGATGATACTACTACCGGTATTCATTTTCTATGGCTATCAAAACAAATTACAAGTTGTGTAAATGTTAAAAATGGAAATTTTTGGTCTCACAGTTTTGAAAGATAGGCCTTCAAGGTAGCAAGTATGTTGACTGATTCTGAGAGTTTTGAGGAATATCATCCATGCTTCTCTCCATGCACTTCCACTCCTTCAGTGTGGTAACAGCTATCTCCTCCGTCTATCCTTTTCTGTGTCTCTTCCCCTCTTTATAAGGACAGCACTCAGATTAGACTAGGACCTACCCTATTCTAATAAGACTGACTTTACATGAACTTAAGCCATAACATCTTCAAAGACTCTATTTCCAAACAAAATCCCATTCACAGGTGCCTGATTACCATAACTTTTTTATCACACCATCCAACCCACAGCACTGCCCTCTCTGGTTCCTCAGTCTGAAGACCACCACTTCCTGGTCTTCCTCTCACATCACTCTCTACCGTCTCTGTGCTTGATTTTTCTAAATATCCTACACTCACTGCTGGACATCAGAGTGCACATCTCTCAGTTCCTTTCTGCTCTCTCCTACTTTTCTGGGATTTTATTGAGCTCAGGACCTTATTTTGCTCCCTGCAGTCACACTACCACCTAAAGGAGTAGCCGGCGCAGAAAGATGGTCAGTAATATTTGCTGAATGAATGTATGCTGGCCAACATGCTGTCTCTGTCTTGAGACAGAGTTTACTGTGTCTGTGTTACCCATGAAAGGTCTGTGTATTAGAGGTGCTGGCCTAGGACTAGGAGTCAGACATGATTAAATGAAAGTTCCATACCAGCAGAGTGATGTTGGCCACTGACATTGTTTTCCTGACTATTAAGTGAAGGTCATGCTTTATAGGTTGAGGTGCAGATTTAATGAGGTAAGTCATCTGAAGTGCCTAACACAGAGTCTGGTGCACATGTAAAATAGTGTTAGCTCTACAGTTTTGGCTTTGCACATTATGGTCAGAACAGGGATGGGGCAAGGCAACGTGGCTTACACAGAAATTCCTGATTCCAAGATAGCAGCAAATCCCTGTGCAACAGGGAATTTGATCATGACAAAGAGTAGCAAGATATCTGTTGTTATTTCAGACACCCTCTGGGAACTGAGCGTGCCCAAGTTCTGGGGAAGGTCACTGGTGACCGGGAGGAGGGAAGATGGCAAAACCTGCTTTCTGATCTGCCACGTGAGCTCCTGGGACTGAGTCTGGGCTTTGTCATTTATTATCTCTGTGACTTTAGGAAAGACTCTTACTGCTGCTGAGCCTCAGTTTCCTTGTATTAAAAATGGTCAAAATACCGTTGAATTTGCAAGGCCCCATGAGGATTGAGAGAGACGGTGTGTGTGAAATAAGTGTTTACTATGTGTCAGGCACTACATCAAGTGCTCAAAGATGTAGAAAGAAAGTTCTTCAAGCTGCAGCATGCATCATTCCTTTACCTGCTCATTTATTCATCCACTCTTCTAATGTTTGTTGATTAATACAGTTAAGCAAATGTATCTTCACTTAGATCTGCAGGACATATCCCAAAGAAATGAGCTAGCATCACTTCTAGGTGCCAGGCATGGTACCCCCGGCCAGTACTGTTGGGGCTGAGCTGTATCTCTTTGTCTGACAACTGAACTACGTGCATCTGACTTTCATTTGCTGCACCTGCATTTATTTATCAGTTCACTTTCTCCAGAGCCAGGTGGTTTACTCTGCCGTGCACAAAGCAGGTTGGATATGCTGGGAGTTAACATTCTCCAGGGCAGCCCTCAACAATGACTGATGGGAAGTGGAATATAAACTCCTCCCCCTTCTTCCTAGCCTCCTTTTTGCTCATTTGTGAAACGGGCCTAAGATCATAAGGCTACATTCCTCTTAAGAGTTGCTGTGAGCAAGAAAAGATGCAACATATTTCCCTCTTTTTTTTTTTC
>NW_006399794.1:2849675-2853114 GCF_000299155.1 Elephantulus edwardii
CCCAATTGGGAGAGTTGCAGGTCAAATCTCAGAGTGAGGCTGATAAGACATGCTTAAGTGCCTAGCACAGAGCCTGAGAGCTCCAATCTTCCTTCCCTTCTAGAAAGACAGCATAGCTGGCAAATGCACTAAAAACACACAACTAGGCTAAACTGCCAAAGTTGGAACACTAGCTCTATGACTTGCTAGTCATTTGTGCCTTAGTTCTTTCATCTGTAAGATGGATTATTAGCAATACATACCTAGGATTTTGAAGATCTGTCTCACATTCTTTGGGCATGTGGTCAGGAGAGACTGGTCCTTGGAGAAGGACATCATGCTAGAGGGACAACACAGGAGAGGCAGTGACTGGGGCAATGGGGTTGGTGTGTCGAAATTAGTGAGACTGGCTCAGGCAGGGTTTAGAGCTGCTGTACATGTGGTCACTATAGATAGCAGGTGACTCGACAATACATAACAACAACAACCACCACCTAACAATTGTTACCAGGGGTCTTTCCTAAATACAAATGCACCTGTTAAGGAGTATCAGGCATATTGTTATTGTTGTTGTTATATGTCGTCGAGTTGCTTGCAACTCATAGCGACCCTATGTACAACAACCCTAAACTCTGCCCTATACTGTGCCAATCTCACCATCTCCGACACACTACCCCCATTACCCCAGTCACTGAATCAATCCATTTTATCGAGGGTCTTCCTCTCCTGAGCTGTCCCTCCACCCTCCCAAACATGACGTCCCTCTCCAAAGACTGGTCCCTTTTTGCAACATGTCCAAAGTATGTCAGATAAAGCTTCAGAATCCTTGCCTCCAAGGAGCAGCCTGGCTTCACCCTCTCCAGGACAAACCTGTTTGTTTTCCTAGCAGTCAATGGTATATTCAATACTCTTCTCCAACACCACAGCTCAAAGGCATCAATTATCCTTCTGTCATCTCTAGTCATTGTCCAGTTCTCTGATGCATAGCAAGTGATTGCAAAGACCATGGCATTTACAGGCACACCTTAGTTTCCAGACTGACATCTTTGCACTTCAGCACTTTAGAGAGGTCTCTAACCACAGACTTTCCCATCGCAATATGTCTTTTAATTTTCTGGCTGCTGGTGTTGACTGTGGAGCCAAGCAAACCACAACTGTGAACAATCTCAATCTCTTCACCATCCATTATGATGCTGCCAATCGGCCCAGTGGTGAGAATCTTTGTTTTCCTGATATTGAATCTCAGTCCATATTGAAGACTGCAGTTCTTGACCTTTCACAGCAAGTGCTTCAGGTCGTCCTCAGTTTCAGCAAGCAGGGTTGTGTCATCTGCATAACACAGATTGTTGGTGATTCTTCCTCCAATCCTGATGACACATTTCTCCTCATAGAGCCCAGCCTCCCGGATAACCTGTTCTGCATAAAGATTGAAAAGGATACAGCCCTGGCTCACGCCCTTCCCAATTCTGAACCATGAAGTGTTTCCTTGCTCTGTTCTGATGACTGCCTCTTGGTCCAAGTATAGGTTTCACATTAGCACAATCAAGTGTTCTGGGATTCCCATTCTTCTCTGAGTTAGCCACAGTTTGTTATGATTCACACAGTAATGGGCTTGCTAAATATATGGATGACAGATTGGGATGAGAAGTGACTCTGGAAACAAACATGGTGGGGCCAGATGGTGAGTAACCTTTAAGAAACAGCCCTGCACATGGTGAAGTCCCAGGGCAGTTTGCTACAGATGTAACTTCCTAGTTCCCAGCCCAGGTACCTTCTTGAAAGGAGGAAGCCACAAAGGCATTCAGACTGAGACCTGATAAGATCATTTACTTAACATTTGCTAGACACAGGAATTATCTTACTGCCTGCCATAGCAACTTAAGGATGTGACTCACAAAAAGAAACTGAGGCTTAGAAATATTAAGTCACATGCCCAGTGTCATACAGCTAGTAAGTGGTTAGGGCTGGAGATCAAATTGAGGTCTATCTCTTCCTTAGTTCCTGCTTTTTCTGCCATATTTGCCATCTTCAATAAAGAAATAAAGCATAAAGGCCAAGAACACCGTGCTTGCCTTGTCACCCACCCCTTCACATGATCCTTTCCTCTGAGAATAGATTGCCTGGAGGTGTTCTGCAAGCTGACGAAGGAGCAGGACATCAAATCTCCCAATGTGACTTGCTCTGAGTGCAGACTGGGGTGTAAATATGTCTGCCAAGTCCAAGCAGCCCTCCTGGACCATGAATCAGCCAGGCTGAGGCTGCTGGTCACAAAACTAGAGCAGCAGTGAATTGCTTCTCAAGCTGCCATTCCTAGCAGCACAGAGCTGGCTTACAACCAGAGGGAGCTCTGCCTGGAACACTAGGAGCTCAGGGTCTAGGTCAGTCCTTACTGGCTGTGGAAGGCAGTCCTCTCTCCCTCCAGCTCTTCTCCCAATTGGGAGAGTTGCAGGTGAAGGGAGGCATTCTAAAGAATCTGGTACCTAAGATGGGCTGAGTAAAGCATATTCTGAGCAGACAGAGCAGTTAGTTCAAAGGTGCTGTTGAATGAGCTTACTTGGTATGTTTGTGTATGTGACCTGACCACAGTGCATAGAAAACAAGGCTGAGAAACAAGTGTAGCCCAGAACATTTGACTCAGGTCATTAGCAGTGGAAGGGTACATGTCTTTAACAGACAAAGCTTCTTGTTCTTGTTGTTACGTGTCATCGAGTCGCTTGTGACTCATAATGATCCTATGTACATGAGCCCTAAACCCTACTCTATCCCTTGCCAATCTTGTCTCCAGTACACCTATCCCATTACCCCAGTGACATCTCACCAAGGGTCTTCCTCTCCTGCACTTGTTGTTGTTGTTGTTTTATGTACCTTCAAGTTGCTTCCAACTCTTAGCGACCCTAAATACAACAATCCTAAACCCTGCTCTATCCCTTGCCAATCTTATTGTCTCCAACACGCCGATTCCCATTACCCCAGTGACTGAATCAATTCATCTCACCAAGGGTCTTCCTCTCCTGTGCTGTTCCTCCATCTTCCCAAGCATGATGTCCCTCTCCAAGGACTGGTCCCTCCATGCAACATGTCCAAAGTATGTCAGACAAAGCTTCAGAATCCTTGCCTCCAAGGAGCAGCATGGTTTCACCCTCTCCTGGTTGAACTTGTTTGTTCTCCTAGCAGTCCCTGGTATATTCAACACTCTTCTCCAGCACCAAAGCTCAAAGGCATCAACTCTTAGACACACCAAATCTGAAGATCATGGAAATTAGTATCTGAGAATCATAGAGCTGTGGATTTTGTCAGGTCCCATTGAGTTGATTATGACTAATAACAACCCCCTTGGGCCAAGAAAAGCCTATCTACATACCAGTTCAACAGGATGCATCACCTTTGGTCGGGAAACATTACAACTAAACTTCAGAGACATTGATCCCAACATAAGGAACTACCATCAGCTGATGTGTTT